>NW_015386661.1:165217-181984 GCF_001527695.2 Protobothrops mucrosquamatus | reverse complement strand
TGTCATCCATTTAGGTGATTGAAACCACAGCTCGCAGGATGGTTGTCGGGGTTTGTTTGCTTGTTTGTTTTCACCAGAGTTAAAAAACTTTAGAACTCCACCTTTTCTTTGCCAATACACGATCCCATGTCTTTCCTCCTGGAAACAGGAGTAGTAGATGGTGTAATTGGACAACAGGTATTTTTTTTTTAATATTCCAGCAGTAATAGAATCAGTAGAAATCCAGTCTGATATAGTGATTTAGACACCAGGCTAGAAACTGGGAGACCATAAATTCTAATTCCACTTTATGCACAAAGCTAGCTGGGCGACCTTGAGCCAATCACTATTTCTCAACCCTAGAAAAAATGTTTGGAGCCTATTTTGGAGCAGACAATGGGAAACCATTTTCAAAATATTGCCAAGAAAACTGCAGGGACCAGTCCAGGCAGGCATCAGGAGCCAACACTAACTTGAAGGTACAACAAAAAAGATGTAGCCAATAACTCTCCACTGGCCACAACTGTGGTGTGTCTCAGTTGTGCATTGTGTGGATGTTCAATGTGGCTTATTTATTGCATTCCCTCCATCTTAAAAGTGCCAAAAAGAACTCTTCAAAACTCTGCTCTGACCTGCACTTATGTTGCTTTGTCATATCTTGGACCTTGGATTTTGCCTCACTTTGTCTCTTATCTGTCCTCTGGATTCTTCCTGATTGTTTGTTTACTGGTCCCTATCCGTGCCTGACCTATTTGAGTGGGAGTACAGTCCAGCTTCAAAGTATCATGGAAGGACTTTTTCAAAGGCTGCTTATTTTCTACCTACTGTGAAATAGCCCAAGTGTGCTTATTTCTGGCTGTGGCAGATTTATTGTCTTCTAATTTACCTCCTAGCTGCCACAAATAGGCAAAGAGAGAGGTTCTGTAAAATCAATCTGTGACCTTCCACTCCAAGATTCCCCCTTGGCTTTTCAAAACATGTTATGCTTTAGAAAGGGCTATATAATGGATGCTCAGGAAACACTCAAAAGTTGCAGAAGATAAATGTATTAAACAGCCTTTATTATAGTTCACCTTAGTTGATGCTTCCAACTTTCTTTGAAACTATGGTCTATATACTGTTTTCTTTGAAAAAAAAGATCAGAAGCAAACAGAAGGGCACAATTCTGGAATTAACTTTAATTTTTTTTCTTGGGATTAAAAGTAATAGTTCAAAGGGCAGGTTAGAGAAACAATGAAGCAATGATATTGAATAGCATAAGATTTACACACATATGATTCACATACCAAAGTAATTAATAGGGGAGGGCTAGACCAGCGATCCCCAACCTTTCCGGCTTGGTGGACTGGCAGGGGAAAAGGGGATGGTTCCATGTGAACAGCAGAAGTGTGCATGAGCATGCACAACTCCATTTGTGCAAATAGAGCTTTGCATGTGAGACCTGCTCCTCACGCAACTGGAGCTACATGCTTGCCTACCACTTGCATGGCCTGGTTCTGAACAGGCTGCAGCCCAGTAGCTGAGGACCCCTGGAGTTGGGGACTCCTGGGCTAGACCAGTGGTCCCTAACCTTTCCAGCTTGGTGGACCAGCAGGGATGGTTCATTGTGAGCAGCAGGTGCTCACCTGAGTGTGTGCAACTCAATTTGTGCCAGCAGTAAGCACATGCATGTGCCGCTCACGTAAATGGAGCTACATGTGCATGCACGCTCACCTGCCACTTGCAAGGCCCAGTTCCAAATGAATCGCAGCCTGGGGGTTGGGGACCCCTGGGCTAGGCAGTCACAAAATGGTGGTCATCCTGCTATGAAGCATGTGTTGCAAATTGCTATCCAGAATGCTGTTTCCACCCTCTTTGTTTCCTGTAATCAGGGACATTTAGTACTATCTCATTACTTTTTCAGGCAGGTGGGCACACCTCCAAACAAAGCCTTAGGTGGCAGCTGCCCATCATTTCTGACAAAGCATAGAGATATTCTTGGAAATAAAGTTGTTGGAAGCTGGCAACCATACTTTGTCAGCTACCCAAATATGTCCCCAGTCAGTTTGTAAGACACTTGAAACTCTTTCTTTCAGGCATTTAGGCTGAGATATTAAACATGCTCTACTGTTTGCTTGCTTTGTTTTTATTTTGCATGATTTTTCTCTACTCCAGATTTTTGTTATGCGAAACAATGGTTGTTTAATTTTATTGCTGCCTGTTTTTTAAACTTCTTGTATACTGCTCAGAATCATTGACATAAGATATGTGACCATACACATCATTTAATTAAAAAAATATTTTTAAAACTCAGGCTAGCAAAAGGTGTGGTTTGACATTTGTCATCACAAAGGAAGAGCTTTGTGGGTGCATTGGTACCACACTGGGGATTCCAGAACACACCAATGCAGAATACTAGCTCGGTGGAATATATATTGCTAAAAGTGTGGTTAAAACCCTTAAAATTACTACACTATATCAGATAGAGCTAATCTCTATGTCAGATAGCAACTCTGCTAAAACTAACCCACAAGCATTTTTCTTAGACTGCCTTTAACAGAACTTATTTTATGTTATATTATACTTTATGATTTGTTACTCATTTTTACTGTGCTCTTGTTTTAATTGTGCAGTGTCCTGAGAAATTGTCTGCCTAAATTGCCTTATGCTACATGCTATTAAAACACTTGTATCTGCTTGATACTTTGTAGTCTTTAGGGGGGATGATGCATCTTAGGTCAAAAAATTGTCTACAAATATACTTCAAATGGGCTAAATTACAGAATGCCAGGACCCATTACTCCTAAGAGTGAAACTTGGGAAGGTTATAACTGCTTCAATGCTACCAGGCTGCTGCAGCTTCAGCATGGTTGCTGTGGTGCTGTAATTTTAATTTTTAACATTCCCAGTCAGCTTCTTGATGACTTGCTCCTTTCCCCACCCAGGGAAAGCTGCGAGGGAGGGGAAGAGAGGGAGAGAGGAAGGAAGGAAGGAAGGAAGGAAAGAAGGAAGTTTTCCAATGCTCAATGTCAGCTTCCTACAAGGAAATTCAATAGGGAAACTAACAGGAAGTCATCTGTTCCCATTGATTTTTTTTTTCATCAGTGGTCATTCTGTTTATATATATTGTAGAATTGTATGTAATTTTATATGAACTTTTGCTAAAGCTTAGTTGAATATAAATGTATTAAATGTGTACATGTATGTGTGTATGTATGCTTCTGCTTAATCATCTAGCTCAGCGGTTCTCAACCTATGGGTCGGGACCCCATTTGGGGTCGATCGACCATTTCACGGGGGTCGCCAAGCAAGGCTGTCCGCCATTTTATTTCCCCTTTTCCGGCGGGTGCCTTACCTCCCTTGGGCTGGGCCAGCTGGTGGTCGGCCTGCTCCGTCTCTGCCGCTTGCCAGCTACGCCTCGGCCGGTGCAGGGGGCGGAACCACGCATGTGCGGTGCTCCCGGGCAGGGAAAGTCCTCGACTTACGACCGGTTGGGTAGTCCTCGACTTACGACCGGTTTAGTCCTCGACTTACGACCGGTTTAGTCCTCGACTTATGACCGGTTGGGGGTCGCGGCATTAACAAGGTTGAGAACCACTGATCTAGCTAAAATAATAAATATGGGAGGAATAGAAAGACAATTTTAAAAGGTACAGTATTTCTTAGATGTATGTTTCTGGTAGAGTTTTCATACAATAGTTGGCTAAACTTTACTTAATATTTACAGCATCAAATAAATATACTATATCCCACAACAGCTTTAAGGACTTGCTTTCTATGTATGTGTTTGCAGTAAATTCAAACTCTACACTAGTACTATTGCAAACTTCATATTAATTTAGGACTATTCACTTCTCTGAAGATTAACAAAAATAATTTGAGCTTCATTTGTTGGAAATTGATACAAAAAAAGGCTAAATTACCCTTGTCAGGGTGTTCCTCAATTTTCTTTCAAATTTCTAAACTTCATAGTGGGTTGCAATTATCTTCTAAGAAAATATGGGGATAATGTAAGCAGAGAAAAAAATGCTGGGCCATTTTAAAATAGAATGCAACACAGACCTGGGCTGCATCAGCAGAAGGATAGTATCAAGATCACAAGAAGTGGTAATACCATTTTATACCACAATGATGAAACAACACTTGGAATACTGAGTCCAGTTCTAGTCACCATGGTACAAAAAAGATGTTAAGACCCTGGGAAGTGTGCAGAGAAGAGCATCAAGGATGATAAAGGATCTGGAAGCTAAATTGAATAAGGGACCTAGGTATTGAATGAAGGGCCTAGGTATAACTTGCTTCCAGAAGTTGTGGATGCTCCAACACTGTAGATTTTAAAGAAGAGATTGGACCACCATTTGTCTGAAATGATATAGGATTTCATCCCTGAGCAAGGGGTTGGATTATAAGACCTTCCCCACTCTGTTATTCTGTTATTCTGTATGCCTAACCTATCAAAGAGAAGAATTATGGAGCACATGATAACTGTCTACCAGTACTTGAGGGATTGTCACAGAGAAGAAAGGATTGACTAATACTTCAAAGGACAAGAAGTAATGTTTGGAAGTTTGTTAAAGAGAGATCCAATCTAGAAGTAAGGAGAAATTTTCTGACAGTGGGAACAATTAATCTATGGAATAGTTTGCCTCTCAGAGTTGTGGGTGCTTCATTACTGGAGGTTTTCAATAATAGATTGTAAAAATATTTGATAGTGTAAGTTGTGTGCCTTGAGCAGGGGGATGGACTAGAACAGAGGTCTCCAGCCTTGGTGACTTTAAGACTTGTGGATGACAACTCCCAGAATTCCTCAGCCAGCTTAGCTGGCTGAAGAATTCTGGGAGTTGGACATCCACAAGTCTTAAAATCACCAAGGTTGGGGACCCCTGGACTAGAAGACCTCAGAGGCCCCTTTTTATGTATATTTGAATCTTCCTTACAATAATGAGAAAAATTCTTAATCTAAAAATTCTTAATCTGATATGTATTTCTCCTCTAATCCAATCCCTTCCCAACATGGATTTGACCAAACCAATTCTTCTTTTCAAACTTTATCTTCCATTTCCATAAAAGCAAAAAAAAAAAAGTAATAGCCAAACATTCTGTGCCTCAATTGATTCTATTCTATACTTGATATGCAGAATCATGAAAACAGCCTTAATACAGCATCTGAACGTATTTCAATTCAAGTCTTCACACAGAGAGGTCTATGGATATAGGCTATCCCAACTGAGAGGTCTACACACTAAACACATAGAGTTTACATGTTCCAGAGACTTGAAGTTAGAGATATATAAACCTTCAAAGAGACACATCCATTCAAAGGAGATGAAGTCAAAACACCCTTTGAAAATGAACGAGATGCCTTTGAATCACTTCACAGAGATTCTGTAGGCCTATGTGAAACAGCTCTGCTCTACCTTGACATTTTGCCTCTATCACAAAGATCTCTTTTGAAGCAGAGACTCAGCTTGAAAAATTGAGGTATTCCACCTTGATGCCTTGAACAGAAATGTCACAGTGAGTTAACTTGATTTACCCTCTGCTTATGAGCTGTGCAAATGCAGAAGTCCCTTCAGCATCTTGATTGGTTAGTGGCTCTGATCCGCCATTTTGAAGGGAAACATGACTTTGATTTGGAATTCTGCAGGGATGCTTTGATCAAAACTTTGTCAAATCAAAGCTTTACTTCACAGCGGAACACAGTTCTATGATTCAGTTTCAATAAACTATCAGATTTACATAACTTCAAATGCTGTTGCACTTTTGCTTTCACACGTGGCTGTATAGCTTCTGTTCTGACCTTGTTCAAAAGGTCTTTAAAAACTTGGCTTTCCATCCAGCCTGGTATGGACAATAACTCCTTTACCCCTGGAATATGATGTATGTTGGTTTACTTATTTATTCTCATCTGCACATGTATTTTTATTCTAAGTGCATGCATCAAAATATACAGTAGATTATAATGTTTTGTGCTGTTTTAGTGTTGAACATTGCTCAGTTACATTAACAGAGGGATAGAATCAAGATCACGTGAAGTGTTAATACCACTTTACAATGCCTTGGTAAGGCCACACTTGGAATCCTGCATCCAGTTTTGGTCACCACGATGTAAAAAAGATGTTGAGACTCTAGAAAGAGTACAGAGAAGAACAACAAAGATGATTAGGGGACTGGAGGCTAAAGCATATAAGGAACAGCTGCTGGAATTGGGTATGTCTAGTTTAATGAAGAGAAGGACGAGGGGGGACATGATAGCAGTGTTCCAATATCTCAGGGGCTGCCACAAAGAAGAGGGAGTCAAGCTATTTTCCAAGGCGCCTGAAGGCAGGACAAGAAGCAACGGGTGGAAACTAAGCAAGGAGAGAAGCAACCTAGAACTAAGGAGAAACTTCCTGGCAGTTAAAACAATTAACCAGTGGAACAACCTGCCTCCAGAAGCGATGAATGCTCCAACACTGGAGATTTTTAAGAAGAGACTAGACAGTCATTTGTCCGAAATGGTATAGGGCAGTGGTGGCGAACCTATGGCATGGGTGCCAGAGGCGGCACTCAGAGCCCTCCCTGTGGGCACGCGCATCGTCACCCCAGTCCTAGGCCTTCAGCTGGGTTTTATAAAACCTTTTTGCTTTAGGCCTCCGCCGCCATGTGCAAAAAAAAAAAAAAAAAGGCTCAATTAGTCAATTTCAACTTCTCGCGGGAAAAAAATGTTCTTGCAAAGTTGGAATTGATTGATTCAACTTTTTAGTCCTACCCAGTCTGCCGTTACCACTGCAGCCATGCCCACCCAATTGGACACACCCACCCAATTGGCCACACCCACCCGGCACTCGACGATGCATAAGTGGGTTTTGGGTTGCAGTTTGGGCACTCAGTCTCTAAAAGGTTCGCCATCACTGGTATAGGGTTTCATGCCTGAGCAGGGGGTTGGACTAGATGACCTCCAAGATCCCTTCCAACTTTATTATTATTATTATTATTATTATTATTATTATTATTATTATTATTGTTGTTGTTGTTGTTGTTGTTGTTGTTGTTATACTATGGAGGCAGATATATACACACAGAGACACACAGTGTCTCTCTCTCTCTAGGTGTGTGTGTGTGTATCTCCTGTGTGATAGGTATTGTCTAAATATATTACAGTATATTATCTGAATATAAATGTTTCAGGTAAAGTAGACATAGCTGTTTATGAATAGAATAGAATTTTATCATTTTCTCTAATCTGGCCTTTCAGCATACTTGGGGAAATACTTTTTTGCAATCTCATTCTTTGGCTACAAGTAGTTTAGATAGGTGAAAACTGAGTGATATAAAGTGAAAGAGAGAGGCTATGTGTGAAATTCAAATGTATTCTGCTACTCTTTTTGCAATCTGCTCTTTCTTGTGCAATTATTTGCCTTTCTTCAAATCCAAAATATTTTATTTTTGTTCTTCCTTAATGTTTAATATAGTTCTTTGACTTATAATCTAATCCCTTCTAGTGATTCTGTTCAATGTTGAGTTTTTCAGCTTAATCAGTGTCTTCTTTCATAATTTCATTTACTTTTCACTCTTCCTATTCAATTACTTTAAAGATAAACAATTTCTCACTGTCCATCTTGACTTTTACCAAGTAAACTTTCTTCATTGCATGAGTGGGTTTATTTTAATATGCACATATGAAACTATTGTATATTATAGAGACGGCTGATTTAAATTACCATGTAGTAGTCATTTATTTATACTTATTTATTAATACATCTAGTGATTGGGGTTTCTTACTGATTTCCAAAAAGAAAAAAAGAAAAATGCAAAATGCAAAATTCAAACCTAAAGCATTAAAAATAATTGAGAACATCAGTTCAAAATCTGTTCTAAAAGCTACAGTTTTAGAACCTTTTTAAAAAAGCTACAAGGAGGTTAACACCAATGCATCCAAGAAACTTGAATCAACAGGAGTTGAACCTTTGATAATTGCAGCTGTCCTCAGATACTGACAGAATAGAAAGCAATAGTGTTCCCTGTGACATTCAATAAACAGAAAGGCTGAAGAAGCAGAATAGAAAGAGTGTTGACACTTTTGAACATTGGTGTTGGAAAAGACTCCTGAGACTATCGTGGACAGCTATATGAAAAAATGTGCTAAAACTTTTGGTTTTAATATGCACATGGAAGAATGGGAAAATAAGTGGCTGAAAAGATTGAAATTTAGATTACGTTACAACCAAAAGGAGATTTTTTTATAAAATGATGTACTACCACAAAAATAGTCTAGAATGAATAAAGGCACTTCAAATTTAGGTTGGAAATGTGAAGAAGGGATATTTCATCATGTTTGGTAGATACATTAAAAAAAAAACATAGAAAATCCTGGATTCAAATATATAGATTGGTTCAGAAAATTTTAAAAGTTAACAGAACAGAACAGAACAGAATAGAATAACTTTATTGTCACTTTAAATGTACACTAATTGGCATATATTAAAATGAAATTTTGTTGCATATAGTTCTCAAAGGATTACCACCTCCAATATACACCACATAAATATGACCAAAAAAATTGCATATACCCACGTGCCTACATATATTCTATGACACTGAAACAACACAAAAAGTCTGGTTTGGATGTATACATGTACAAATTAATATATAACTGGAACCAGAGATGTTTCTTTTGTAATTGATGGGAAAGGGTTGGAAAAAAGTAATGAAACTCTGTTTTTAATATGATATAAAGCTAGATATCATCTTTATGTATGCATAAAGATGGAAAAATTCAGCATAATCCACAATGGAGGGATGGTTAGTAAAAATAACACAATTGCTGAGATGACTATATTGACTTCTTTGATCAGAAAGAAGACAATATCTACATCTATTGCTGACTGGGGACTGCTTATAGACTTTTTGTGTGAAGCATAAAAATGAATTTATGATTTATGGTTTTTATGGTTAGATAGAATAGATTATAGAAAGAAGAGAGTTATGTTGTAGCCATAAATTAATTTTATTTATAATTGCTGTAAACAATCCTGGAAGCTACATCTTCGTATCATTTTTTCTTTTATTTTCCCCCCTTTCTTGAACTTTTAGCTTTTTTCTTGATCTCTTTCTCTTACCTTATATCAGTTTATAGTAGCTTTTATCTTCTTAGTTAGAAAAAAAATCATAAAAGGAATTTTTGCCTGAAGCATAAATGACGAGGCTCAAATTACCTATCCCTGGACACATTATGCAAAGAGCTAGCTCTCTGGAGAAAGTTCTAAAGCTGGGACAGGTGGAAGAAAAGTAAGAAGAAAACAACCAGCAGCAAGATAAAGAATTCAGTTACTGTGGCAATGAGAGAACCATTGGATGACCTGAAAGACCAGGTCAGGGACAGATTGTCATGGAGAAAATGAATTCTTGTGCCTCTTTACAAAGCCTTATTAAGACCTTACTTGGAATACTGCATCCAGTTTTGGTCACCACAATACAAAAAAGATGTTGAGACTCTGTAAAGAATGCAGAGAAGAGCAACAAAAATGATTAAGGGGCTGAAGACTAAAATGTGCGAAGAAAGGTTACAGGAATTGGGTATGTCTAGTCTAATGAAAAGAACTAGGTGGGGACATGATAACACTTTTCCAATATTTGAGAGGCTCTTACAAAGATGAGGGGGGGTCAAACTATTTTGCAAAGCACCAAAAGGCAAACAAGAAACAATGGATGGAAACAAACCAAGGAGAGAAGAAGTTGATTTTATGAACCATATATTCTCTCTTTCTTTCTCCCTCTGGCCCTTCCCCCACCTCTCTCCTTCCCTCTCTCTCTGATTCACACACATAAACACTTGTTCATTTTTTTTTTTAGAAAACATTTTTAGAAATGTTTTTTTAGGACATTTGAAGGGTAGTTTATTGATTATATAAGGGAACCTCTGCCTTTCCTGTCATAATTAAGCACTAATGAAAATTACATTTCTGCATTCTCTTACAAGAATGGCAAGGAATACAAAAAGAATTCAGTATAGGCCAGGAAACCCCGCTATTGACACAACATGGTGAAACAGACAGACTCAGTTTGGCAAAAGAGACAAGGTTGTATAATTACCTCTCATTTATGCAATTTATATGCTGAATTATATATTAAGAGAAGCTGGACTGGAGGAAGATGGTCATGGTTTTAAAACTGGAGGAAAATCTGCACATTGTTGATGACATTATTCTGTAAAGTGAAATTGCAAAGAATTTGCAACTCTAGTATCAAAAGTCAAGAAGCACTGAGAAAAAAAATGGTACTAAAGAAGACAAAACAAATACAACAACCAGCCTTAGAATCAACAGTGAAGTAGTAGACAGCTATTGCCTTGCAGGACCATCCCTCAATGGTAAAAGAACGATAAGAAATATGCTGCAAACTAGTACTTGATAGAAAAACCATGAAGGTCTTGGAAAAGATATTCAGAAACTGTAATGTATCTATATTTATAAACAATAGAATTGTGCAAACAATGATATTCTCTGTGACACTCCATGGAAGCAAAAGTTGAACTTTGAAGATGCAGTATAATAAAAGTGTTGACAATTTTGAATGTTGGTAATGGAGAAAACTCCTGAGAATATTATGGGAAGCCAATTAAACAAAGAAATGGATCATCAGAAAAATCAACATGGAGTTATCATTCAAGGTGCAAATGACCATGCTCAAATGATGCAACTTTGAACACATTATGTGAAAATCTAGTTCTCTGGAGAAGATTCTAATGTTGGAAAGTTGGAAGGAAAAAGAAGAAGTTGAGAGCCAGCAGCCGGAGTACAAGTTGGATGTACTAAATTACAGTGGTGATGGCAACACTTTTGAAAGAGCTGAAGGACCAAGTTAGGGACAGATTACTACAGACAAAAGTTAGTGTTGCATAATCAATCACTTGCCATGCAAGGTTCCATCCAATTACAATTCATATAAGTTGTGCTATGCTGTTGTCCTAGTGGTTGTTTCATTGTTCTGAAGCCATCACAGTGCTTAACCAGGAATTATTTTAAATTTCAAGGGGTAGAGTTAAAAAAAAAAACTTAATAACTGAAAACTACAGAGATTTAATATAACAAAATAATAAATTGCATGCAAATATAATGTGGGAATTGAATAATCTTCCTCTTTCCTAGCTGAATGCTTAGAAAGCTGCCTCAGTGAAATGATACAGATGATAGATAGATAGATAGATAGATAGATAGATAGATAGATAGATAGATAGATAGATAGATAGATGATAGCTAGATATGAAGCAATATGAGAATAAACAATTCTTCTCTTCTACCACATTTAGATCTATACAACTATTTAAATGGAAGATTGCACTATCTTGATGTTGTATTAATGCTGTAGCGTTGAACAAAATTTAATGTGTTCTTATTCATGTGTAATTTCTTTTTGGATTATGTTTTCATAGCGTTAACTAGTGTCCCTTTTGCTGTAAATATTTTATGTGAGTAATTTGCATCCTTATTTCCTTACAGGTTTACTCTTCATTATTTTGTTTTCTTCTATAAATTAGAATTAGCTGTACAAAGGTACATCATTTGTGTCTGTGTGTGCTTAAAAGAAAATATATGTTCATTGGCATTTGGAAGTGATTTCTTTCTTGCTGTTTCATGTTAATATGTGTTTGCAGATCTAATGCTGGATTAAAATACAGTATATCTGAACATACTTACATATTTACTATATAAATGAATGATTCATTTAGCAGCTGTAATGTAGCAGGAAACAGCCTGATGTGAAAATAGGAACACCCAGCAGGACATTTACACTACAAACACTGTTTCACACCTGTTAGTTACTCTGAAAAGGCTTTCAAAAACACCAGGCATTCTATTAAAATGTATCATGGTGGGCTGTTTGGACTACTGTTACCCTATCTTCTGTCAAGGGTAATGCACTGCAAAAAAAAAAATTGGTCCCCTGCTGACCATACCACTCTAATGGACATGCTGGGTGGATAATGCCATTATATAGTTTAGCTACTAGGTGGCACTACATTATAACTGGGTGGAGTCAATATTTATGCCTGTATTTTTTCTTTCCACTCTTGTTTATCTTCCTAACCGGAAGACTTCCTCCTAGCCTTTTAGGACAAATGCTAATTAAGGTGAAATCTATCATTGTGCATAAAATTTTTTTTCCAAACTTAAGTAGGAAGTAACTCACAAAACAGCAAAATATACAAAATATCCTTTCACTACAGTGGAGAAAACATATAGCCATTCTTCACTTTTTGAACATTTGTCTGACCTATTTTCTCATTATTGACTACATGTTATTCAGTTACCAGGGGTTGTTAGTTGTACAGCTCAGGAACACTCAGTTCTATTTAAGACAAAACCCTACTGTTAAATCCAATGTCACAACTGAATTTTATAGCAGTGAAGAATTGCTTTGATAAATGGCCCTGACATTAGAGTTTTCATGACTCCACCTTCAATGTCACCACAAACACAGCATAGAGTGTTAAAAGTAAGGCCAATGTTTGCTTCCCAAAACATATTAAGTTGAAGCTCACTTTATCTCAGGATCCCATAGGCACAATAAATGGAGAAAATAACACATTTACAAACTGATAAAACCCAGCAAAGCTAATAAAATCAGACACTTTATAGCTTGGTTAATAGTGTCCTTTGAAGGGCATCAAATAACACATCATGTACTGCTCTGGGGGAAATCAAATTAGATACTGCAATGTTCCTTCACAACTATGCATTTGAATAGGCAGGAGATTCTTTCTCTCACTACTTTGTGCAGCTAAGTATTTTATAATTAGTGTATTGTCTATGTTGGCATGGTAGTTTATTGTTTTGATTTTTTTTAAAAGCAGTTGCTCTCACTTGTCAAACAATGCAGTTGAGTAAGGACTTCTGTCAAAGTGCCAGAAATATTAAATTCATGTTATTTTAAGAAGTATTCATGTTAGTCATAGTATTTTAAGAAATTTCATATTTAAGAAACTATGTTTCCCTCATAGCGTCAAACTCTACAGCCAAGGTGTTATCGTAACCAGCCATGTGTAGGGCTCATTTGTGATTATAAACTATTATAACAGATGAGATAGTGCTCATTTGTTCCTCTCCAGAATGTAAAGAATGTAAAAAAAAATGTTTATTTTCACATTGTGTATCATTTGCTATCTCTAAAAAAACGGATCTTCTGAAACCTGCTCAGCAGTATTTTAATGATTTCTTTTCTTTCTTTTTTTACTTGCCTTTCAGTTTCTTGGGAAGAATGTGCTGATTCTCACAAGAAATGATGGAAGTTAGTTTAGAGGCACTGACTTGGACTTGCTTTCCTGTTTCTTCCTATCCCAGAAAGGTTGAAAAAGAATCTCCAGGGCATTTATAACTATCTCTCTTCATAGCCCAAGATATGTGTTCATCTACAGTAGTTCAAAGAAGCACTGAACAAATGCTCTAGCCACTTCCTGGGAAGATATAAATTGTTTTCAATTTTAGAGCTGATGAATGGGAGTAAATAGAAAGGATATATCACCCCGTATCTGGAACATGCAAGGTGGAGGAGAGAAGATTAAATTGTACATTGTATTTGACTGCTTATATTTTGAAAAAAAATCCTATAATAGTATATGGGAATGACTTTAGGAGGCAGGAGGAAGAACCAGAGACTAGACAACTACCATGCTAAAAGTATCCCAGCCCACATAAGGATAAGGGATATGGGAAGTAGCTCAGAAGGGACCCTTCCTAGTTTTCTGGAAAGTAAAAATTCAGCACTCATTGTGTGTGTTTCTTAGTTGGTCTATTCTGAAAATTTGATAGATCCTGTGGAATTCATTGAGCTATTCAGAAGCAATGTTACTGTCAGTGCTGCTAACATTGGATGTTCTTGCTTTGACAACAGATGGAAATACAGCCATTTTACTCTTTTGCTTTTAGAGTTAGTTGATGCTGGGAGGGGGAATGTGGATGAGAGTCCAGTTAGTCATAACAATAATAACTCAGCCGTGGGAATCCAAGGTTATTGCGCCCAGAGTTGATAAAGATCTAGTGGGCTGGAGAACTGGGGAGAAAGCCCTACTTCAAGCTAATTGGGGAATGTGATTTATGACTGTTAATTGGAGGAGGGAATGGTGCTTTGTTACTTTGTGCCCAGGGGAAGGGAATTCAGTTTTTGGCTTTAACTATGTAGTGACGATACTTTGTTTCTCGAAAAAAAGATTCTTTAAGGTAAAAATGCCTCGAAGTTCTTTTGAAGAGTTTCATCTATGGGAACCATAACAGTTACCTCAGGTAGGTATCTCACCATACCTAACAAGAGTGGGGCTCTCCATGAGGAAGAGGTATCCAATTTGCTCTGCTTTGCAACATAGTTTTAATATATAGTGTATATCTATCTATCTATCTATCTATCTATCTATCTATCTATCTATCTATCTATCTATCTATCTATCTATCTCCAGATGACTGCAAACACATTTCTTCTTTTGTTATTGTAAGTTTAACCCATCCTAGCCTCATAATGTCTAGCTGCTTTTTGATATTCATTGTGTTTATTAATTATTATTTTATTTATCCTGCTACCTGCCTTGAAAATTTTGAGACAGATATTCTGATGGGATTTTTGGGATGGGGGAAACTCATCACAATATCTGTCTCAAAATTTTCAAGGTAGGTAGCAGGATAAATAAAATAATAATAGTCTGAGCAGTGAACAGATTACCTAGGATCTCATCAGAACCTAAAGAAAGAAGATGCAGGATAGAGGGAGAGGGATGCATAGATATGATCTTCTTCTTTTCAGAAGTACAAAAGTGCTATGCTAGCATTTCCTGTGCAGACTACAAAGACTAAAAGGATTAGGGGGGGGAGAAAGAGGAGAGAGGGAGACAGAGAGAATTAGCAGTAAACCCCTCTCCAAAAAAAAGAGGGCTAATAGTTAAAAGTCCTGTGTCAATTGGTCAGTTGAAGTCAGTACTGGCAGGATTTATGGACTTCAGGAAGAAAGATGAGAAAGAAATGTGTTCACCTGTTAACATGGAGTTATCTAGTTCATGTTTTTTGAATCTATACACAAATCAGAAAATAATTTAAGATCAAATCCCCATTTGTCTAATGGTTAAGATGCAATCTGCAATTGTACAATCTACAAAACTGTGGATATAAGAAGAATGAAGATAATAAAAAATATGAAAATATCTGAGCTATGCACAAACACACACATATGCATACACACAACACAAAAAGCCATAAACACCTAGGGACATTTCTATTCTATTCCCTTATATTCATTTTCTTGAAGGCTTCTTTAAATGTAATCATAATTGATATGGAAACAGTAGAATAAACTTTCACCTAAAAATGAAGAACTAAGTGAAGCTTGGCAGACTACCCAGAACATCATGTAAGGGAATATCTTTGGATCCAGGTCTCCAAAGGTCACAGAAAAACAGACTCCTCAGGCACAAAGAACAGCTCGTTGCAACACTTTCAGAGGGTTTTCTTGTACGCATATCATCCTAACACGTTGAAATGTAAGTACAGATTAAGGAATCAAAAATGCTAGGAATTTAAATGAGAACTAATAACATTCAAAAGAACACCAGTATGTTGACAGATTTAACAAAATCACCTAAGGGATCATTGAGAGAGAAAAGAGGGGTTAGTGAGTTTATGTTTGGACCCTTTTTAGCCTTCTGTTGTGACCTATCAGCATTACAGCATTACCTTTTCTTCTTTGTAATGTTGAACTTCATTTTTCTCCAATGTTGATCACTGAGTGAATCCCATCTCACATTGAACTTTCAGTAATGTTTGTTCGATAATCTGCTTTTCATGCATTGAATGTACTGCCATTCTTACTTCCTTTCCTAACAGATTTTGAACATTTTGAACCTTGTCAGCCAATTCTTTCTATAGCTTCATTTTCTGAGCCTTTAAAACTGACACTATTTTCTTCACCTTTTGCTCCTCAACTCTGGCCAATTTTATCTAGAGGATTGGAATTCACCGAGGCCAAGCAACAAACAAACAAACTTAGATGATCCATTACCTATTATGGACATTTGCCCTATTTTACAGAGCACAGCATTCTTTTGGAAAGAGGACAGCTTGCTCTGAAATGTTACCCAGTCAAAAGATGAACCGTATATAACAAGGAAGAGTAAAGGGCTTAGACTTGCTCATTTTCATTTGCCATCTTGAAAGTAAATTGAGGAGGAATATAGGCTGCCTAATCTAAGCGCTCTTGATAATTGTAAAATTAATTATTTTATTTGTACCCCTCTATATTTCAACTTGGATATGAACGTTATGTCTGAATTTATACCTTCAAGCACTTTTTCAATAGTACATAAAAGTTGCTATCTCTTCCAATATATTCTATTATGATATTTGTAAATCAGAATTAAAAGACCACCCCTTTTCATTCTCTGACTTCTCTGACTTCAACAGTTCTTTCTCTCTTTCCTCAAAAGGGGTGTGTGTGTGTGTGTGTGTGTGTATTGAAAAGGAAAAGTTCCCAATTGCCCAGGTTGTCTGAAAACCCTGCAATGTGCTGTAAAAGCATTTACCTGTAGTCATGATGAATAAACAACTATCATCTTTTCAGATTTGAGAATAAATGATCAACATTTATTCAATACTAGCTGTACCCGGCCACGCGTTGCTGTGGCTCAGTCTGGTTAAATGGAAAAGAAAGAAAAGAGAAAGTGCACGTTTGTAATATGTTTAATTTCACAATGCTTGTGGGTATACAATATTTTTTGTTGTTCCATTGTCTGTGCAGATATAGAGATTGTCTGGTTTGCCGACTCTAGAACACGCAACATATAATTGTCCA
>NW_015386661.1:137867-165117 GCF_001527695.2 Protobothrops mucrosquamatus | reverse complement strand
ATTAAGCTTACACACTTATGCATACCATTAATGTAATGTGCATCGTATTGTACAATATATACATATCTATACAATATGAAGAATTCTTAATGGATTTTTTTTCCTGTTATTAAGGCCATAAATTAACAATGTTTGCAATTTTGGATACCATCCTCGCCTTAAGATTGTAGCTAAGGACTTAGAAATGAACTGAGTTAAACTGCTTTATTGGAAAGAGATTCAAGTCTAATAAAAGAAAATATTTATTTATATTTCATATTTATTAACTACCCATCTCCCTTGAAGAGGGGCTCCAGCAGTGTACAATATAATATAATCTCCCTTGAAGAGGGGCTCCGGCAGTGTACAATATAATATAACCAATAAGTAAAACATAAAAAAATTAACATTAAAATTAAAAAAATAAATTAGGATTAAAAATTTTAAAAGTATAGAATAATAACAATTAAACATCAAAGGGTAAAAAAAATCTTATTACAGGTGGAGGAGCTCTCAAGAGACTAGCCCCACTGTTATGTGGTCCTCTGTGCTCCCCTCACAAGTGTTGATCCCTTTGTGGACAGCCAAGATATTGGGGCTTTTCTTCTCTCTGAGGGAAGGATTTATTCATACAATACATGCTTTCAGATGTGGTGGCAGACAAATGGCTCAAGGTATGAATGTCTAGCAGTCACAACAATATACTATGAACAGTAGCTGTCATGGAGCAACAGTAAAAACACTTATAAGCTTTCCAAACACAGTCAGTTGAAATAGAATGTTAGATTAGATGGACTCAGCCTGTTTCACCAAGGCCTTTCTATTGTTTTATAATTGTCTTATAAATTAAATTAAACTAATTAAATAATATCTTGTGGATACAGCAAGGGAATATTTTCAGATCTTTCATTTTGAAGAAAAGAAGCCAAAATGTTCTGTTCATACAGTACACAATTGTAGTAAAGTTTTAATTCCATTAAAATAAATTGCTACTCAGAATGGCCATATTGGATGGGGATAATGGGAATTGCAATCCAATATATCTAGAGAGCACCAAGTTGGGGAAGGCTGACCTATAGATTTATTATTTTCACTAAATAGTTGCAATTGTTCATAGAAAATGTATAGAAAGGATTTAATCTCCAATAAAGCCAAGTGGGGAAAAAAGTGGATGGCTTCATTTATATGCAGATTGCTTTCTGTTTCTGTCTTCAGATGCATATATGACACATTACACCCTGGAAATATGTAGGGGAGAAGGGAAAAGAGGAAAGCAGGTGAATAATTGAAGATGGTTTAGTTATTCAGAGGAAATGAATTTCTCTGACTAAGGAAAACTAGATTATGGCTGAAGAAAATTATCATTCCTCTTCTCAAGTCAACTGAGCAGTGCTAATTAATGTCAGCATAAATCATAGTTGTCTATATGTCCTTAATTCCTAACCTGTTCTTTTCCCCTTAGTTCTATTATTTTCACTCTATTTTACTATATTACAATCAGTTCAATTCCTATGTAGCACAGGACCAGTAATCTGTAGGATCACCTCTCCCTAAGGACATCCATTGATCAGATAGGGTGGGCATTCTCTTAGTCCCTTCCCTAAACATTGCCATCTCACGGGATCTAGGAAGAGTTCCTTTCTCATGCCATCCCCTGCCCAATGGAACATCTTTCCCCTTGAAATTCAGCAGGCCTCCCCTTTCGTAGCCTTCCAAAAAGCACTGATGACCTAGCTTTTCTCCAAAGCACTGGGATAGGGTGAGGCATAGGAGAGGATTTAATGAGGATGTTGGAAATTTAACTTCACTGCCAGGGTTTTTAATGTTTATATTTTAATAGTTTTATGTTATGTTGTTTTTACTGATGTTATTTTAATTGTTGATTGGGAGCCATCCAGACTTCAGCATAAATAAGTAAAATAAAATTCAGATCTAATTTACTAACAATAGATTAAAACTATACAAAATATTTCATTATATAAAATGTATGGTGTAAGTGCAATAATAAGATGCAGGATTACACCACTACCACCCCAACTTTTTAAACTGGTTAAAAGTCAGTTACTTTTTTTTTCTTTAGTTAAAAACATATCTAGTGAGTAAACTGAAACATCTGAATGATGAAGTCATGGTGACTCAATGTACATTTCATTTGCCAATTCAAGGGGTGTCTTTTGTCCTTTAGAGCCTTTTTTGTTTTGTTTTTTCCCACTAATCATTAGCAGTAGATTTGGGTTTGAACAGCAAAAGGTCTCCTTGTCTGATCCTTAAGATAATCATTGCAGTAATAGGCAGTGATTAACTGTTGAATTCATCTCACTATTCAGCCAAGGTGATATTATCCTTTAAACCTTAAATATTATGAAGACAAAGGATGCCTTTTCCAATTGTGTTGTTTGCTTAAGAAAATCTAGAAATTATACTTAATTGCAGATTTCATTATTAATAATTTTGGGATACTGGTTCATGTATAATATATGTGAGTATATGCATAATTCTGTATTTACTTATTTATTTTTGTCATATTCATGTAGTGTATATTGGAGGCCGTGACCCTTTGAGAGCTGTATGTAACAAAAAATCATTTTAATGTATGCCCAGTAGTGTACATTCAAAGTGACAATAAAGTTATTATTCTATTCTATTCTTCTATTCTATTCATGTAGAAGAGCTGTGGTGAAGACAATATGTACAAAATTTTCTAAACCTTCTTCCAACAGAATTTTCACAAAAATAATTTGCAATATCATTCCATTCCATTCGTTCAATGGCCAAGATTATCCATTTCTCCCTCTCTCCCTCTCCCTCCCTCTCTCTCTCTCTCCCTTTCTCTCTCTCTCTCTCTCTCTACATCACAGTTGTGAGTGGACTTTTCATCATTTATTTGGTTGAAAAATTTACATTCTGATTTTCAAGTGTTATAATTTATCAAAGTAAGAAGCACAACATAGTCTAATGCAATGAAATTGTTAAAATACAAAAATCACAAGAACACCCATGTATTACACTCAGAATATTCTCTCATTTTATGAGAGAAATATAGATTTTTAAAAATAAAATCCAATTATGTTTTGTCTATTTAAAAAAGTCTTAATTGCTTCTCTAAATGGGCCAGGACTTTTTTTAATGATGCTTTTAATTGGTTTTATTGTCTCTCAGTAGTATCTTTGTCTAAATAATACATTTCTGTCCTCCTTTTTGAAATATGGAATGCTTATTAATTCATTTGAAATGGATGAGTCATGCTGAACTGGATGTTTCTTTAAAAAGTCAGCTAATCCTCAGGTGCTCATTTAAAAGCTGCTTTTCAACTGTTTAATTTAGGTGACAACTGTAAATTCAGATTTTTGTTAATTTATATTTGGTCACTTTAGACAAAGCTTATTGGTAGTTATGTCTCTTTTTACTTTCAGTACTCACTCAGGAAGATGGAAAGAGCCATGGAGATGGTCTCAAAGGGAATATTCAGAAGCCTTTACAGAAACAACAAGACAGAAGCGTTGTTTGCATCCTGGGAAAAGAGACAATATTAGAAAGAGACTCAGGCTGGTTCTTGCGTGGTTTCCTGGGATATAAGAGGGAATGAAGATTAAAATATAAACAGGCTTGCAAGATTCTGTTGCTCTATCTCAGTAAAGTTAGTTATAGTCTTTCTATGGAATTGGTTTTGTGATGTGATCTAGTTCAAGGGATGACAGGGGAATAAAGCCCTTTGTCCTCGTTGTGATCAAGACTAGCTCCGTCACTACACAAAGTGAAACAGGTGGCAGTTCCTGAAGTAACAGACATTGGAGTACAAATTTATGCATGTTTTGTTATTTGTTTGCATCCCACAACTGTTAAGGATACAATTTCATTAACAATAAGAGTCAACTTTCATTAGAATTGGGCTGGAATGCTTAGAGAGACACATCCTATACTTTGCTTCAAGAATTCCTATTCTTATATTAGAGTGCAGCAATGCTTCCACATTGCCCAGTCTATATGAGTTGGCATAAATTCTAGAATTCTTCTTCTAGATAGAAATCTTGGGTTTGCAACGAACTAATTATTTCACTTGCAATCAAACCTCCTCAATATAGCTGTTTACGTGGAAATTTAGCTATAAAGAGATGACCCTTGCTTTCTCATGGTTCAGGTTAATAGTTTGGAGTTCAATAATGCAGTGGAAAAGTTGCCAGTCTTTGGAAAGACAGACTAAACGTATGAACTAAGCAACATTGCGATTCAGAAACAATAATGCTTTATTGATTTCACTTTGTTAAATGAAAACTCAAACACATTCACTCACTTCTATCAACATGCATAACTACTAATGATTAAGCTGACTGAGTTCACCCTGAATTGTTGGGGAACAACAACACAGCTACATAGCATAGGTAGTGGCTCTTGATTGCGATCTTACAATATAGGTTTGTAAAACTTGCTGTTTTATCTTTTGTTAGCAGTACAGGTAATCATCACACATTCCTTTTCACATCACCTTACCTTTCATTGTCAGATTACATTATCTGGTAAATGTGATTTGCTGCAGATGGTCACTCCATGTTAACTTCCACATCTCTTGTTGCTATCCTTTAGTCCCTATCTGGTCTTGATGGAATACCATAAGAGTTCTTAATTCTGATATCTAGTATCCAGACTTGGTCTGGTAGCTTCTTTGTTTTATACCTTCCTCTGCATGCCCATATATTTTCTAGGGTTCAAATGTCTTTCCTCTATCTCTCTTAATATTTATTTATTGTAAGAGTAGCACGGGACATGGGGCTCTGGTCATGAGACTACGACCAGAACATATGGGATAAATCTTATGGGAAATCTTGTTGCTACCTCCCCCTTTTAGCCTTTTTGTTGTACAATTTGAAATTTTGAATAGGCCTAAAGGAGAGAGGCAGTTTGGTTTACTAGTTATCCCACTGAATTAGGATTTGGATAACCTGAGTTCCAGTCCTTCCTTAAGTACTGAAGTTAGCTAGATATCTTTGAGCCAGTCATTGTTTTTTCAGCCCCTAGAAAGAGGCTGCCGAGCAAACAGCTTCTCAAAATAGTCACCAGAAGTCAAGACTAACTCCAAAAGCACCCCGAAATAAAACAAAACAAAACAAACAAAGAAGTTTTCCCACTCTGGAGTATTTCTGGAGTATTACAATTTGAAATAACTGAATGATATGAAATAGCTAAACATTGTGCCAGTCTGAAAATGGCTTGACAGGAAATTCTTTATTTAGTATCTTCACTAAATATTTATTTCTAGCCAAAGGTTTTCTATCTCAGTTTATTATTATTCTGCTGAATAGTGTTATGTATATAAACACTGAATATATACCTGGTATATTTTCTCTCTAACAATAAAATGTTGTATACTTGTATAAGCTTTCAGAGCTTTTGCAGCAGAGTAGATTATAAAATATATATGAATGGATGGATCAATCTATAAAGCACTCCACATTTGAATCCAGTGTAATGTTGTTATAAGCCACTTTGCTTTTAAGGCACATTTTCTAAGGTCAGCTTGTACGACTAGCAGAAGGAAGCAAGTTCTATGATGCCAGTATGAAGGACCCTATGTTATTTTTTTTTACTTGATGACAAATGGAAATATGAAGACTTAATATCACATTTGTCTGTAAAGACTCACTGCATGCAAACTTGGAAAATTCAAACATTCTTTTCATAAATTTTCCTACTGTACAACTCAGAGCTAGAAAAATGCTGAAAAAGCTTCCTGCTATTTTGCTACCAATGTGTAGTAAATCATTGCAGAACTTGGTAATAATCTTGTTGACATTAAAAACAAGAGAGGAAAGGAAAAACTACACAGGAGGCACATTTCCTGTCAGTCTAAGTGTACAGATGGGCAAGTATGGAACAATGTGACCATAAAACTGCCCCCTTAAAAACATTCCTCTTCATCACTAATCAAACTCTACAGTAGTGTTTGTTACAAAAAAAGAATTATCCAGGTCCCTAGATCCCAATGCCTAACGTATAGCTGAAAGTCTTGTTCATATGTTATAACAAAATGTGATGATGTTACTAAAACTAGTCACTGTGGTTACATTAGTTTACAGGCAGAGAAATGGAGCAAAGAGAAAATAATATTGCAGCCCATAAAGAAATGACAGTGGCCTTTATGAAAACTAGATTTTGCCCATCTCAATCTTATCACAGCATCACCAGACGATTCACAGAGGACTTCTTGAATTGATTTCTGCATTTTGCATTTAATATTTTAGTGTTCCCCAATACAGGGCACTAGGCACCATTAGGTCTTGGCAAATAAGTTAGCAGTTTATAAGATCAGGGTATACATGCAGGAGAATTTAACTGTGATTTCATGACTGGGTTATATAGAACCTGGTCTTTATTTCAAGCCCAAAGTGCTGAATTTCATCATGCTTGAATACAAAGCAATGCAGGCTTTTTTGCAGAGCAAATATATTATTCCATACATGTTGAAAGGACTATCTAGTTTGTCTCCTAAATATATGCTATGATTTTCATTCATATTATTAAAATTTTAAGGGGAAAAACATATTGTTTGGCAAATATGTAACTGCTTGTCCTTTTTATCCATATAATATGTTGAATAGGGGGGAAATGTTAATGTTATTGTCCACTCTCAACATATTATTGAATGTTGAACCAGCAAAGCACAAATAGGATATCCATAGTTCTGTGCAGGCCTGCAGTACCAATACAGCTCAATTGGAGAAGTGCATGTAGGCATACTGTATGTGAGCATTTTCAACTCCCCACATGTCTTGATCTTTGTGAAATGCTTGCATTTTTAGCTTAAATATTGTGTTTCTCCAAAAATAAGACCCGATCTTATTTTTTATTTCTGTTTTTTGCCTCCAAAAGAGGCACCAGTTCTTATTTTTGGGGAGTTGTCTTTTTCACAGTCTCACCTCACAGCGGTGACACTGACAGCCCTGCCCATCTGGCCCACTTCTTCTGCGGCTGAAGGAAATGCCACTGCAGCTGAGAATAGAACTCTGGATTGATGCGCATAGTGACCTCCGGGCTGCATTTCACCATCAGATACCTTCCAGAAAGGCTTCTGCAGTAAAGAACTGAGCTATGGATTGAACCTGTAGTTCAGTTCTTGGCTGCAGAGGCCTTTCCAGAAGGCCTCTGAAAGCAAAATGCAGGCCGGGGGGAAATCCAGAATTACATTCTCAGCTGCAGAGGCATTTCCTGAAGGTTTCTGATGGCAAAATGCAGATCAGGGGCGCCGCAGAAGTAGACCGGTGAGGTGAGCAGGTATTGATTCATGGGAGGCCTGGCTACAACAGTAAGCAGGTGTGGGACACATGGGCAGCTCCACCCCCCACTTCCACCCTAGCTTGATTTTTAGGTGTGTGCCTCACCCCAAAACTAGGGCTTATTTTTGGGGATAGGGCTTACATTAAGCCCACCCCCCAAAATCAAGCTAGGGTTTATTTTTGGAGTGGATCTTACTTTCAAGGAAACACGGTATCTGAAAAGGTGCTATAAGCATGTTAGGCTGAATGCATATATTACATTAAGAACTGGTTGTTTCTATCGATTCCTTCTGTCCCCTTTTTTTCTTCACTTTCCAGTTTGTAGAGTTTGGGGGAAAAACAGATGAAAATCAGAGACTTCAGGGAATTCAGAAAGTTAGCCATGACTTAAGTCCAATTTCTATTTTCCTTATCTTTTATTTGAGTTGAATAGAGAAAAGATTTGTCATCTAAGTTCTTCTGGTTGTTTTCCCATTACATGCTCTGCCTGTGATCTCTAATCCCAATCAAACTATACTTATAAAGTTTCAGTATTTCTCTTTGGAGAAAAGTTTCATTCAACTAAACAGGTGGCAGCTATCAAATTTCTTTTGTGGAGCTTTGATGGTAGTTATGGCTATATCAGAAATGTTGTATTTTACTGCTCCTATCTATTCATAGTTTTCCTCAGAAGTCTCAGTAAAATGTCTATCACTAGCTCCATGTTTTATGCTAGATAGGATTTTTAATTCCTGTAGAGTTTCTAAATGACTATTACTGTCTAGAAAAAATGCTAAAAGAAATTTGTGTACTACAAAAAGAAACCTAATGGCAAAATGAAGTACTGTAAAATATACGGGACATAAGAATAGAAAAACTTTTCACATAAGTTACCAGGATCTGAACTGAAGGGCTGTAGGTATGTACAATCAGGAAAACAGGCATATTGAATGTTCCTTGATATCTAAAATTCTTCAGTGCATTTTTAAGGGATTAATAGGAGCAGTAAATGGAACATACCTAGTTTAGAATTAAAAGTGTCTCCTTGGTATTCTGAAATCTATTTACATTCACATGTAGAATATATCTTGCTTTCTTGTTTTATGTAAGCCTAATCCTTACAGACATGTTATTTGACTGAATCAATATACAGTAGAATTTACCTCCTTTAATCCACAATTGAATGCTATGTTTCTGCTCCTCTGTTTGCCAAAGTTCAACACTATTTTCTTTAGAGAGTGTCATGTTCTGCTGGGAAGAGAACTGCTCAAAATGCTGTGGCAGTAAATAAAGTTACCTAAGAGTTGATACTTGATAATGCTGTTTTTATTGCAGAATAATAATTCTTATGAATTCAGGGAGCTTTTTATTTTATTTTATTTTATTCAGTGTAAACTTCTTCCAGGATACATTGCACATGGATTGCCTGTGATGTCAAAACAAAACCTCTTTCTCAAGTAGATCTGAAACATAAGAAGGAACAATGATAGTGTCAGGCTTCAATTACTTTTTTTTACACAAAAGCTAGTGAATAGCCATGACTTCAGTGTTCCATTAGTGAATTCCTGAGAAGCCTTTCAAATCACTGTCTTCCAGATGAATTGGCCTAAGACTTTTATTTCTAGTTAGTATGGGAGTTGAAATCCAAGAGACCAGGAGAACAAGAACAGCTGTCACACAACCAATTCTTTCCAGTCCTCTGTTAAATTTTTATGGGATCTAGTCTAGTCTAGTCTTGCATTTAAAATATTTGTGTTGTAGAGGGTTTTAAGAGCTAAAATTCATGCAATATTTGTGGATGTCCTATTCCAATGTTTGCAGGCTGTTCAGGTCTGAATGGAGCCAAACAGGCCATGACTCTAGCAAAACAAAAATAGAGAAATTCATTGGTTTCAGGAAGCATCACTTGATATGTGGAGCATCAGGTAGTAAGAAGAGTCTAAACCAGTAGTTAAATACCCCAAAATTTATTTTAGCTTTAGTTGAGTATGTTTCTGCATAGAGAAATGAGTACTATGGGGTACATCTAATATAGTTCTAAAGGACTTATCATGAAAAAAAAACACACCATATAATAAAGGGGGAATATTTTCCATAAATCTACTGCATCTGAAAAATAAGGACTAATTTGTTTTTAAATTTGAAGGCCACCAGTCATTTGCCAGAACTTTACTATTTCTGCCAAAGCTTTCTCTGTTTTTATTTTTGGGGCCAAATAATGAAAATGTTAACCATCATTAAGAGGAAATTTGATCTATATTATGTACCACAATTCTCCTTTTGTGCCTTTTCCTTCCACTCCCCACAAATACCCCCAACATTCATGATTAGAGAATTTGAGAAACAATAACTATCCAGTGTCCTTAACTGTCTATACAAGCCTATCTGAGAATATGTTATAAACAATAAGTCATCTGTATTAAGAAATATGGACAAGTTCTTATTTCCCATTTTTTACTGGAACAAAAATTCTCTTCTCAGGGCTGGGATGATATAATTAACACATTGATTAGTCTTCCGGTTTTGACGTCATGGTAAAACAGATGCAGGAAGCAGGGCTCCGTCTACCATGCCCAATTTCTTCATGCTGGGGGCCCGAAAAATCACCCCAAAGAGGTGACAAAGCAAGAGGGGACCCTTGTAGATTACAGGGAGATAGCAGTCGACCCACTTGATCCAAGGAAGCCCTCAGAACCAACAGGAGAAAGACTGACCATACCCATGCAGCAAATCAGAAGCTGCTGACCTCTGGAGAAAAAAGCAGCATCTAACAAGCGTGAGCAACATGTTTGAATCTGGGTGAGATTATTTTCCTTCCTTTATGATTTTAAAATCTGTTCTTGGAAAAAAAGCAACCTGAAAGCAAAGAAACTTCCAAAACTAAAGGAAGAGGGGATTTCCTTTTTTTTTACTCCTTCTCCCAGAATAAAAGCAGTAGTTTAAACTTTCTTAGGAGAAAATAGAGAGGACTATAAAATTAATTTGGACATAGCAGAGAAAAAAAGTTTGGGGAGATATAGAGATTTGGGGAGACTTTTAATTTTTTTTTACCTTCCATGGAGAATATCAGAACAAAGGCTTAAAAAAAAAATTGGCTGGAAAGTTACAAAATGGACACCTAGTGATATCTAGTGGTGAAAAAAAACAACTACACTACGTTCTGTTTATATTTTGTCTGGAGTGAGGGAACTTGGCCTGAAACCAAGACACAGATAATAGATTAAATTCTTTGATGTCTCTGAACTTCATAACCTTGTAGATTGCAGCTAGAAAAAGAGGAAAACTTCTTGGGCTGTCTTTTCTGCAGGATGGATTACAACTAAAACTACAAAAATGAGTGTTTTGAATTTAGCTAAAATTGGCAAGAAAACACCCTCAGTCCCGTCCTGCACCTCTGCAAGCCCTGTGTATCAGAGATCAATTAAATCAATGCTTCAACAAGAAAAATATAACAATTTTCAGAAGGAGATGCAAGTGGCACTGTAAGCAATCTAAGAGGCAATCTCCTCTCACAAAGAAGATACAAGGAAAAATAATGAGGAGACAAAAGACAACTTTGATAAAAATGAATCAAGAAATTCATTACATAAACTCTTAACTAGAAAGCTTCCGACAGATGGTTACAAAAAATGAACAAAGAATTCAGAAAATAGAAGACAAGTCAATAGAGACTGATCAGAAGATGGAAGAAATAAAAGATGAAAATCAGAAGTTAATGCAGGCAAATAGAGAATTGGAAGATTAAATGGCAGTTTTGGAAATGGAAAAGGCATCTTATTTTTTAAGATTTCAAAACATAATGGAGGACAAGGAACAGGACCTCGCGGACTTGATGACAGAGCTATTGGCTGAAGCACTGGAAATCAGGAAACAGGAAATAGAAGGAGAGATAGACCAGCTATTTCGAGTCAACTCAAGCTATGTGAGAAGAAATAAAGTCCCTAGAGATTTACATGTTAGATTCGTCAAAAGATCCATAAGAGATGAGATATTGAGAAAAGTGAGAGATGATTCTTTGCATTATAAAGAAAAGGAAATTATAGTGTTGAAGCAGATTCCTAGGAGGAAAAGAGAATACCAATTCCTGACCAGAAAATTAATTGAAAAAGGAGTGAATTTTAGCTGGCTGATTCCAGAAGGGATTTTAATTAATTGGGATATAAAAAGATACAAATTGGACTCTGTACTCAAGGCAATGGAATTCTATGAGAGTTACAGAATTTTTTTGGAAGGGGAAAGTCCAGAATTTCATATAGAGAGAGAAGCAAAAAACAAAAAACAAAAAAAACCCCAGGAAGAGATAGCAATAGAAGGAACAACCAAACCAAGGGAAGAAGAAGAAACAGAAAATGTAAACATAGAAGAAGGGGCAAAAACAAGAAAAGAGAGACAGATAAGAACAACTAGGAGAATAAAACCTAAATATAACTGAAGGAGGTGGGAAAGGAAAATGGCATTTTCTCAATGAATATAAATGGATTGAACTCCCCTGCAAAAAGGAAAAAAAATACACAACTACAAAAATCTATAATTTATCTCCAAGAAACACATATCAAGACACAACAGTATAAACTGTTGGAACAACCGAAAATCGGAAAACTCTACACTAGCACAACAAAAGACAAGAGGAATAGTTTTATATATTAAAGAGACAATGAACCCCAAACAAATCTATGCAGATGAAGAGGGAAGAATATTAATGGTGGAAATAATGATAAATCAAAACAGATACTGATGGTAGCAATATATGCACAAGAAGAATTTTACCAAAAATTACATAACAAATAATGGAATTGTAATATCAAAATATTTACTTAATGGGAGACTTTAATGCAATTGTAGACGGGAAACTGGATTACGGAACTAGTAAAATAGGGGGGGAAATGAAGGAATATACTACCTAAGACTTTCTTTAAAATGGCAGAAGAAATCTGTATACATTGGTTTCTATCTTGATCTCTTGTATAATCATGCTGTATACATTGGTTTCTATCTTGATCTCTTGTATAATCATGCTTAATTTAGGGGATATCCATATCATATCAATTCTGGACCATGATTTGTGCCTGTTTGAGTAAAATGTATATTGTGATTTGTTTGGGGTTCTTTTCTCTCCATATATGCTGTATTAACATGGCTAAAAGAATGGATAACTCTTAGACATAAAAGATTACTATACCTAGAGGGACATGACATACAACTTGGATTGCATGCCTTCCTATGGTATGGGAAGAATAAAATAGATACTCTCAAAACCACTATATAAGAAACACATTTCTTCTAGAATGGGAAAAGGTAAAAGCTAAAATTTACCTGGATGGCTTTCAACAATGGAGGCTTTGGCCTTCTGAATTGGGAGCTATATTACCAAGCATCACTATTCAGTTCTTTTTTTGAAAAAAAAAAAAGGTGCTGGAACTCACACTCGTCATACAACCCACCTTGCCTATCCTACAAGGTTGCATCCAAAAAAGGTGCCGGAACTCTGTTCTGGGCGTTCTATGACAAAAAAAAGCCCTGTCGCTACTCATGTGGGTGAAAGAATGGATTAATCTGAGGAACATAAGATTGTTGATGCTGGAGGGTCATGATCTTCAATTGGGATGGCATGCATTTTTATGGTATGGGAAGAGTGAGATACATAGCTACTTTCAAATACATTATATTAGGAATGCAATTCTGCTAGTATGGACAAAAATTAAAGAAAAATAATATTTGAAAATAACAGTTTGGTTATCTTCAATGGAGGTGCTAATACATCCAAATGTTATTAATATGGAAAAAATTATAAGATACAATGATATATTAAATGAAAGGGGGAACTTAAAATTAAACAGGAACTTAATAGATTAGATATTGGCCTATCATGGTGGCCACAGTTACATATACAATCCAGATATGAAAAAGACAGGAAGATATATGGTTTTTATAAAGAACCAACTGAATTGGATCAGATTCTAATGCAGAAAATGAGAAATTAATTAAAAGGATATACAATTATTTTTAAGTACTACATTGAAAGAAGAACAAGTAAAGAAGACAATGGTAATATGAGCTAAGAATTTTGGCTATACAATAGAATTAGATAAATGGCAGAAACTGGGGGACAGAAACTATTAACTTACAATGTCAACAGCGTACAAAGAAAATCTTTATAAAATGTTCTTCAGATGGCACCTTTCACCTGCAAGATTAGAGAATATGTACAAAGATAAATCTGTTAAATGGTGGAAATGTAATCAAATATCAGATTCGTATTATCAGATGTGGTGGACATGTCCCAAAGCAAAAAAATATTGGAATAAAATACCCCTATGATTAGAAGCAATAATAAAACAACATATAGATTTAAAACCAGAGATATTCTTATTGGGCATGTTACCAGGGAACTATAATAAAGGTAATACTTACTTAGTTTTACATACATTAACAGCAGCTAGAATAGTATATGCACAATTTTGGAAAAATAAAGAAACCCCTATAGAGGAGAATATAATTAAAAAAATACTGGAATGTGCAGAAATGGATAGGTTAATGTTAAAGATTAAAGAAAAAGAAGAAACTGAATAATATATGACATGGGACTTATTTTACCAAGGGTTAGCTGGTAAAAACAGAGGTTGGAAAGTTGGAAAGATGAAAAAAATGTGGATTATGTGAGGAAGATTTATAACGATTTAGTAAATACTTTGATTGTTATACAATTAATGTTATTGTGGGAAATACTATTTTTAACAATACGATTGCTACGTCTTAGTATATGATTGTATTCTGATAAGATTATTGTAAATGTGATGATTTTTATATTCTAATACTTGTATACCTAGATAACACACTGTTCAATAAAGAAATGGAATTTTTGAGATAATAATAATAATAATAATAATAATAATAATAATAATAATAATAATAATAATAATAATAATAATAATAATAGTAGTAGTAGTAGTAGTAGTAATAATAGTAATAATACTACTACAATGGAAGCATTTGTTCATCCAAACCTAATTAACTATGAGAAAATTGTGACTTATAAAGACATTTTGAATATTGAAGGGAAATTAAAATCTAGACAAGAATTAGAAGAACAGGGCATTCATCTATCATGGTGGCCACACCTGCAAATTCAAACAAGATATAAAAAAGATACTGAAACATCTGGATTTTATAAAGAACAGACAGAATTTGACCAGATACTATTGATATCAGATGAAAAATTGATTAAGAAACTGTATAAGTATATGCTAAGCTTAAAGATGGAAGAGGAAGAAGTTAAAGAAACAATGATAATATGGACGAAAAACATTCGGCATAACATAGAGTTAGAAAAGGCAAAGCCATTGGGAAAGGCTTTGGGAAAAAAAACTCTAAAATAACAAAGGCAGTGGATTACAAAGAAAACCTATATAAAATATTTTACAGATTGCACTTAACACCTATGAAGTTAGCAAAAATGTTCAAAAATATTCTAGCAATTGTTGGAAATATAGACTAAAGCCAGGCACATACTCTGATCTTTGGTGGACATGCCCTAAAGCCAAAAGATTTTGTTCAAGAATACATATATGGTTAGAGAAAACGACAAAAAAACATGTAGATTTTAAGACAGAATTATTTCTGTTAGGTATAATTGTAGGAAATTATGAGAAAGAATGAGTATATTTATTGTTACATGTACTAACTGCAGCAAGAATTGTATTTGCTCAACATTGGAAAGATGAAGAATTACCAGTGGAGGAAGAGATAATTAAGAAAATTTTGGACTGTGCAGAAATGGACAGACTGACATTGAAAATGAAAAAGAAAGAAGATTCAGAATACGTTAGGTTAGAAAATGGGATACATTTTATCAATGGCTAGAAAAATGAAATAGAGAGAAATGAGTTTAACATGTATTAGTAAGCTAAATATTCGAACCCAGAAAACATGTTGCTGATAAAATACTAAGGATCTGTGATTATAAAAATAATAATAAAATATTGTTAAAAATATACATCGATTAAATAAGAGTGATACAAGCATACATTCTTGATTCACTCCTTGAGAGGTCTTGAAATTATCTGTCAGATGGCCTACTGTGGTGAATGTAACCTGAATTTCAGTGTTTGTCTGATGCCATGATTAAAATAAAAAAAAAAACTATTCGAATTTAACTGGTCTAACTTAATTCATTGTTTGTTTCTGCATGGAAATTTACAAAAAATAACATACAGCTTCCTGTGGGATTATTTTACATTTTTAAATCAAATAACCCAATACAAAACCATAATCAATGGTTAAATATTCTGCTCTAAACCTTGCCTGTTCCTCTGCAAGCACATTGTTATCAATGTTCCAGTCCTCCAATTTATTAGCTTGATATTTTGCATAAATTTTGGGCAGGATGTTAATCAGGCTAATTGGTCTATAATTCTCTGATTGGCTACAATCATCTTTTTTTGTATTTTGGGATCACGATGCTTGTGTTCTGCCCTGGGGGAATTGACCTGAGGAGTTAACATATATATTAGCTTTTAATAAATCTCCAGGGATATAATCTTTTCCTGGGGTTTTGCCTGAGAAGAAATCCAGGCTCAAAGAACTGATTTCCTTTAACATTACTGAGATTCAGATTAATTGGAAAATTAGCAGGTGTGGGATAGAGAACAGACAGTTTAGTGTGATGGTTCTTCCATTCTTCTTTGGACACTCTAGCTATAAATGGTATGTGGGAATAAACTTGGGAGACAGGAGGAAGAGCTACATAGTAGACCCTAGTCAGTTAAGAGGTGGCTGAATCTACCGAAGGTATGAGGGTATGGCATACACCTCAGAAGGGCTCCTCCTAGTTTCTTGGGCTATAAAGGTAACAGGAGGAAAACTACTTTCAGACTGAAAGATTGATGTCAGCCTTGCAAAGTAGTCCAGATAAGAAGCACACTCAAATGAATGAATTACATTAACAAAACCTTGCAAGTCTGAAAGCACATTCCTCTACCCCTTCACCTTTAGTAAGGGCTCGTTAAATATTGTTGTTCTATTTGTCAATAAATATGTATAAATACCAGGAGAAACTCTGGGGGAGAGAGGCACTCAACGTTTGAAAATTCCATTTGTAAAGTAGATTCAGGAATGTAAGGCCTGTCATTCAAAGTATAAGAGAACATAAGATAAAATTCATCAATGTTAAGTTTTATGCCATTCTATGCTTATTTTATGCAAAATCCTGTTATTATAGTAATTCTCAATAAAATTAGTTTTAATTTTCCTACTAAGTTGCATTCAGGCAAGACTGTACCTCCTTCACTTTTTATGTGAATTAGAGAGGTGACATCTGTATATTTTCTGCTTCTCCTCTTCTGCTGCTTCTTGGACTTATAAGTATTCCTCTTCATTTCTTTGATAATGGATCTTTCCTGTCTTCATCAAGGTCATCTGCCTTACTCAGTGTAGCTGTTTCCAAAGGATGATTTACAATAAATGAAAGTTAACCTAATTTCTATTGAGAAGCCATTCCAAAGGACAGAGACTACTACCAAAATCACCATCTCCAAACAGCAACTTTCTTAGCAAGATTGAATTGGTCCAGCAAAATAGAAGAATAGAAGGAAATAGATGAATATGTTTCTGCAGGGAATTTGGCATTAAACTATAAAGGGCTTTATAGGTCAAGACCTGAAGTTAATTATACATCTATTGGTAGCAAGTGCAGGGCCTCTAACAAAGGCATAACATGCTTCTATTGGTAAGTACTGGCTAATACATGAGCTATTGTGAACCTAATGAAGCTTATGAGTAGCATTTAAAGGCAGTCCCATATAGTGCAGGTTACAGAAGCCCAAATTAATGGTGATGAATTCATGACTCACTGTAGCAAGTTCCAGCAAGAACTATGAGTCCTGAAGGACACCAAAATCATGAATTTGCTCCTTCAGAATAGTATTTCTCCAATGAAGTAAACAAACTCGATCATCTGAAGAAAATTCTTCAGGGTTTAGTTGATTGTTCCAGATGGCCTATTATATCAACCCTCCTCTACTGAAAAAAATTAAGGCCCAAAAGATGTATAAAACCTCATTTTTCACTTCTTTACCATTTCAATTGCAGCAAAGTAGTGGCTTTCTAAGGGCTTCTTAGGGAAATTGTAACTGAAGTGACAATTTTTAAAAAAATAATAATAATTGGGTTGTATTTAGAGCTTTACTGGTTAAACAGAAGAAAGATTTTAATTTTTCTTTCTCACTTTCTCAAATTATAAGTTAACACAATGTATGAACTCTGCCATGCTAACAATTTGTTATGTTTCCCAGCCATCATTGTGGTTCAGGCAAATTTGTATTATCATTCTGATAGCTTGCGGCTGAGTGGATAGTGATTTCTCTCCTTCAGTGTACAGCTAACTTTTGAATCCATGAACTTTGTATTAAATGTGACCTATACTCCTAGAGAAGCAAGCTCCCAACTGATATGAATTGGTGGTTCTGAATCAAATGAATTTGACTGTAATTCATATCACTCTTGATCCAGACAGAGAAAAGCCAGAAAGTTATATTTCTGCAGTACTTGATACTTTACAATTATAATTCCTCAGCAAGGTCTGTATCTGCGGATTGAAACTGCAAGCTTTAGATTTGATAATCTGCATTTCCATATCTGGGAGAGAAAGTTTCAACAGTATTTTGCTGAAATCTTTTCAGTGCTGTAATCTGCCTACAAACTTTCATTAGTTTAAAAATGCCGTTTTAAAAACATTGTTTATCTTCCTAGGTATCCAGCTAGAGATAATGAGACTGGAGCTGAAATGACTTCAATTTTATGTTTTATAGCTCAATTGATGGTAGGACCACTTTTGTGCTATGTACAAAAAAAAGACATAAAAGAAAAGGAAAAAATGTATTTGAACTGTGGTTCAGAAGGGAAATTGATTTTGCTAGGCTTGCATACTTTTTTTACTGTTGTTATTTTAAAACAAGTTTAATATTGATTTTACATGGGAACTTATATTTTATTTACTTCCTAAAACTAATACTGCCTATACAGGTGGAGGAGATAAGAAAGAGAGAAAGAAGCAGCATAACGAATATAATCTTAATTTCCATCTGCAAAATCTTTGAACGTTTGCAAATATATTTAAGAAACCTCATAGGAATTATAAGCCATGGAGAAATAAGTTGGTTGCTGATTTTGCAACCCAGTAAGAGCTTGTTCGTTTATTTAGTGTGGAAAATGTTTATATTATCCATGAATTTTTAAAACAGGTCAGTTGCACAATTATATAACTATGTTATCCACAAACATCTTATTTTTAGTACCATCCATTACTGTATCTAAGCACTCTCCAAAAATGGGGGGGACATGAATTTTCCAGATAAAATTAAGGGCTTATTTAAAGTTTTCCCAAACACGAATTGGCTATATTAGATTCCAACTGCCATAACTGAGGGGCAAAGAGGTGGAAAGGTGATAAGAATTAAACCTCCCCCAAATTGGAAAACATGCAATTGCAGAAGGTTTTTTCTAGAAAAAAAAGAATTAGCAAAAATGTGAAAATTAAATATAATTTCAAAACTAAAAGTGAAGTGTAGTCCTTTCCTGCAATTTCAGAAGCTGTCCAAAACAGACAAAGCTCATAATTTGTAGTTCTTCCCAAAAGTATATGTGTATGTATATGAAATAGATCTCTACCCCTACGCTGTATAAATAGAACTATAGCTAAACCAGACTTTTCAGTATATAGTCTCTCTATTGCTATAATCTAGAAGAAGAATGCAATGGGCCATGAATGGAAGTAATAAACAATTACTTTTTGGAATTGCTTTCAAATGCTTTTCATTCACTTTGATTTGATAAATGCAATTCTCACCATTTGTTCTGTACAAGGAAAGGACAGTGCAATGCTGTACAAGAAAAGGACAGTACAATGCTGAACGTGTCTTATATACAGACAGATAAATGCCACCAATATTCATCAGTCCAGTGAAAACTTTAAATATTGGTCTAGCCTCTATTCTTTCAGAACATTTTTATGAATTGGAACTCTGATTCCCTATATAAGCAGCACAAATTTGCCAGCTCTGGTGTCATATCTGTAAAATGGCTAGTTTGCCTTTTCTTGCCTGTGTTTTGACCAGTGCAAGGATATAGTAACAGTCAAATGATAACTAATTCCATTTAATTCAAGGTAGAGAAGATGGAGCTGCTATCAGGAAGAAGTGTTTTTGTCCAATAGGGCAGTATTTAAAAACTCTGAATGGGATGAGAAAGGAACTCAACAAATCAGATCGGAAGAAGCATTTTTTGACAGAGCACTTCTACTACACATGTAAAAATTCCTCTCTCTGAGTCTGCCTATGTTGTCTGTGTCATTTGTCTCTGTGTGACTATCTGTATTGGGCCTAGTTGCATGGATATCTTCCTTCCTACTCTGATCTGTTGGGGGGGGGCAACAAAGAAATACTTTTTGATCATCATTTTAATATTAAAGACACATTACTACTTTTATCTCTGCTACATTAATAATTGCTTCTGCAACATCTTTAAATGTTTGCAGACCTATTTAAAAAATCTTATAGGTGTTAAAAGCCAATTAAAACTGTCACTGGATTTAATTGTTATGGTTTTCACTTTTAAATTTTTACTGTGAACTATCCACATAACTATTTACTGTGACAGTCCATGCCAATTTGTTTGGATTGTAAAAAAATTAATACAATCCTTGGTTGTATAAACAGAGGCATAGAATCAAAATCACATGAAGTATTAATACCACTTTATAAATCCTTAGTAAGACCACACCTGGAATACTGCATCCAGTTTTGGTCACCACATTACAAAAAATATGTTTTTGAAAAAGTGCAAAGAAAACCAACTAAGATGATTAAGGGCCTGGAGATAAAAACATATGAAGAATGGTTACAGGAATTGGGTATGGCCAGTCTAGAGAAAAGAAAGACTAGGGGTGACATGAAAGCAGTATTCCAGTTTTTGAGGGGCTGCCACAAAGAAGTGGGCGTCAGCTTATTTTCCAAAGCACCGGAAGGCAAGACGAGAAACAATGGATGGAAACTGATCAAAGAGAGAAGCAAGCTGGAATTGAGGAGAAACTTCCTAACAGTGAGAACAATTAACTAGTGGAACATCTTGCCTTCAGAAGTTGTAGGGGCTTCATCACTGAAGGTTTTTAAGAAAACTGGATAACTGGATAACCACTTATCTGAAATGGAATAGGCTTTCTTGTTTGAGCAGCGGGTTGGACTATAAGACTCCCAAGGTCCCTTCCAGCTCTATTCTGATTGATCTTGATTGATTACAAAAATGCCATGCCAATGATCATTCTCACACATGTACCTCAGCTATTCTCTTTTTTAGTAATAAATAAATAAATGTGATAATATATCTGTGATGGAATTAGTAGGCTAAATTTGCAGGAGTAGGGGGCATTTCAGAGCAAAAAGAGGCAACTCAGACCAGATATTTTGTATGAAAAAAGAAGGTAAAGACAGACCCTCCATAATAGTTCTCAGAATGTACACTCTATGTAGATAATAGAGTACTTTATAATATTTCATTTATAGATGTGGAACAATAAAGAAATCTGCTTGGAGGAATCATTATGTGTATTTCTTGGTTTTTAGACCTGTCAATATTCCAGAAGCTATGAAAGTTTGAGCTAAAGTTCTCTAGATATTGTGTAGCTTCAAGGTTTGTTCTTTCTATATTTTTATTAAGCTGGAAATAGTCCAATCAAAAACTTCTGTTGGCCATGTTTTCATATATCCTAATAAAACAATATGATTGGAAGTAGTTCTGGTCAACTTGGTTTTTCATAATCACCTATTAGTCTTAGCTAGGTTTCTTTCCAATATTAGCACCTCTCACTGTAATTGTATAATTTTAAAATTTTAAATGTCTTCATGTGGTTTTTTATTTAAAGCCTTATTATCTCTGGCATTGAAATAGCTTCACAAAGCATCAGAAAAATAATGTTGACTCGGATTGTAAACTGGATTTGCTTAAATTAAGAAGGAACAGTTATTCTGTTGGATTTTTTTTCAACTACCCTTATCTATTTATCCACTTTCAAACAATGCAGAACATTTATGTAACCCTGCTCTAAATATTTTACAATCATTAGTCTTTAAAAACAGATCTAAAATTCCTAAGGGGAACCAGACTTTTGTCTCAGGAGAAACTGAGTTGTTAACTCATGATTTATTGCATTGTGTACTTATCAGTGTATCTGCTTTTGATTAACCTCTTAGCCTATTTTTAATTTCTTTACTTTTGGCAGTTGCAGATTTGGATGTGGCCAACTTTATTCTGTGTATTGTGATGTCTGCCAAATGATGCTTTGGGATTTGGCCGAATATTCTGTTTGGTGTATGCTGATAAACTGTTATTTTTTCTTTGTTAAACTGTCATAATTTTATTGTGTACTGGTTAAAGACTGCAATAAAATAACATGTATGTTTGTGTGTATCCCAACTTTACACATTTTATATGATATATTTTCTTGCTACATGCATTGTTACTGCATAACTTAATCAGGAATACACACAGTGGTAGGATTCAAATACCTGAACATCCGGTTCTCTACATGGATGCAGGCTTGGGCCTCCAAGGCCTAGAATGGACTTCTGGAACTGACATCCATGCACTTCCTGTGGGCTGCTCTAGGCCTGGGAGGCATCCACCAGGCCTCCGAGGCCTAGAACAGACTTCCAGAAGCAGCATGGGTTCAGCCGGTTCTCCGAACTCAACAAAATTTAGCTACGGGTTCTACCGAACTGATGTGAACCGGCTGAATTTCACTACTAAACACACATTATAATTTTGTGAGAAATGCAAAAATGGTCAAACTCTTATTTCAGCTTGCATGTTGGGAAACAAAGATTATGATATGTATGATATCTCCCATATTTACCTCTTGCCATTCATTATATAGGCTAACTTTGATTCTGATTTCAATAGTAGAACCAGATTATATTGGATCTTGAATGTATAGGAAGGGGAGGAGATTACGTCTCTATTACTTCATTTGTGAAGCATGCAAATTGTTAGCAATGTGATCATTTTCTGGGGCGTTACCATCATTTTATTGTGGGAAAAGTACAAAGGTAACAAGAATATGTAATATAAAACTCTTGAATAACTTCAAAAACAATGTAGATGAAGGAATAGAAGGGGAAGTCATTAAATCTGCAGATGACACCAAGCTGGCAGGAATAGCTAACATCCCAGAAGATAGGCTCAGATTTGTCAGATTTGAACACTGGGTCCTATCTAACAAAATAAAATCCAATGATGAGAAAAGTACAGTTTTAAATTTAAGCAAGAAAAACCAAATATACAGGTGCAGAATAGGTGGAACCTAGCTCAATAGTGGCAGCTGTGAGATGGATCTAAGAGTCCTGATAGACAACCACTTAAATATGAGCAAGCAATGTACTGCAGCTGCCAAAATATTCAGTGCTATCATAGGCTGCATTAACAAAGCAATAGAATTAAGATCATGTGAAGTGTTAGTACCACTTTATAATGGCTGTCCAATAGATTCACAGAAAGAGTAGTGGAAGCTTGGAACCAATTTCCTGTGGAGGTAGTAGATTAATCATCAGTAACTGAGTTTAAACATGCTTGGGATAAATGCATGTCCATCATCGGACAATAATTAAAAATAAAATATAAAAATGATAACTAAAAATAATACATTAATAAATTAAAAAAGAAGAAACAAACAAACTCCAAGGGCAGATTTAGTGGACCACTAGGTCTTTTTCTGATATCAGTTTTCTATGTTTCTATGTTTCTATTGTATTATTTCTTCACAAATTCTGCAGAAGCCACATAGGTATTTTCCATTTGTCTCATACATGGAAAAAATTCATTTTCATGTCACAACTCATAACAGTGTTACTGTTTAGGCTCTTGACTAAAATATTGATCGTAGAGATTAGTCCTCATAACACTGATGAATAAATAAAAGCCCTAAGTAGTCACCTATTGGAAAAACTTGATAATATTTCCCATTTATCTATGAAATGAAATAAGATTACATTTTGGAGAGCACTTAAACAGACCACAGTTGGCACTCAGAAAAGAATGCAAAAGACTTTTGATTTTTCTGAACAGTGAAAAAAAAGTTTTAGATTGAGTCACTTAATTAAAGGCATTCATGGGAGGAATTTAGTTCTTTACTTGATTAAAATTAAGCCACCTGGTGTACTTCAGTTATTCTGCTACTGATCTAAGAAGAATAAATATGTGTTCCAAAGATGGGCCATTAGCGAGAGTACTCTATAAGGAATGTCACTGAGTCCGTTTTTGACTCCTGGTGATTGTTTGGACAAGTCCCTTTAGTCTTCTTGGCAAAGTTTTTTGGGGTATTTTGTCTTTGTCTGCTTCTTAGAGAGAAACTGATTGGTCCAAAGTCACCTAGTTGACTTTGTGTCTAAGGTGGGACTTCACCCTCATCAAGAAGCTCTTTAGTTCCTCTTTGCTTTCTGCCTTTAGAGTGGTATTATCTGTACATCAGAAGTTGTTGATATATATGTGGAACTTTATAAATATATAATACTGTATCTGGAAAGATTTATGTGATGGAATTCTGGTATATTTGTGCATTAATTCTAACATAGACTTCTTAGGCCTTGCTATGTGTTTTGAACTTTTTTTAGTACATTTTTAAACATCTGTCAGATGATAACATTGTCATAATATGACATGAAAATCACAGAGTTGGAAGCAATATGTAATTTAGTAAGCCCAGCCTCCCACTTAGTCAAGACAGTCCACAGTCTCATATAGTCATTCACAAGCATAGCTGTCCAGCTTCTGTTTTAACATATTCAGTAAAAAGACTGCCAGCCTCATTTGATATTGCTTCTATAGTAGCATTGTTATTGTTCAAACCCTTTCCTAATACTCAATCAGATTCTGCCTTACTATAAGAGAATTCATTATTCTTTGTCCCAACATCCTTTTAGGTTTTTTTAAGGTGTTATCATATCTTTCTCATTTTATTTTTAAAGGCTAAATATTTCTTCGCATTTGTATCTCACAGTTCAAGGAGACTTTAAACGGCTTACAAAATATTCAGGGTGAGGACTAATGAATAGAGAGACCTGTTCTCTTATAATAATTTAGAAAGTATACTTCTTTGATGTGGTTTAAAATTGTATTTCCATTTTTTGCAGCCATATTATACTGCTGAGTCTTGTTTATCTATCTATCTATCTATCTATCTATCTATCTATCTATCTATCTATCTATCTATCTATCTATCTATCTATCTATCTATCTATCTATCTATCTATCTATCTATCTATCTATCTATCTATCTATCCATCCATCCATCTATATCTACCTACCTACCTACCTACTGTACATACATACATACATACATACATACATATATATAATCTATCAAAAATATTGGCCACCCATCTTGCCACATGGTAACTCTGGGCAGCTTACAATTATATAAATAATAATTAATAATTAAATAATAATAATAATTTAGTTTTTAATTAATTACTATTCTTTAATCTTTTTTCCATATGTGATATTTCCAAACTGAATATCTGTGCCTATGTATATGATGTATATTCCCTAAATGAAGAATTTGCATTTGTCTCTTCATATTCTGGAATTTTCAGCTCATTTTAAAATAATATTATTATCATTCTGAATTTTATTTCTGCCTTTTATAATATTAACTGTAATACCTCCAAATCCTATGTCCTCTTAAAATCTTATAAATTCTTTCTCAAAATCATAATCAAAATTATTAATAAAAATATATTGGATGTAGGATTAAATTTTTAGCACTATGTTCAATATTTTATTCCATTTTTATTGATAAAATGTTTCTTGAATACAAGGTTTGAGTCACATAACAGTTATACTATTTAGCCCATATCGAGGAGGAGGAGGAGGAGGAAACATCCTGAGATTAATTCTTCATCTTTAGACCCTATCTAAGAACTATAGATAGTCAACGACAAGATGATTTCTAAAGAATTGAGGTGCCAAATTGTTCAGCTGTTAATTATTGAAAACCTGAGAACAAAATATGCACAGCATAGTAAAGAATGCACAAGAATTAGAAAAAAACAGCAGTATGTTTATTTAGAAAAATGCAGGTGAGATATATGCAATGCTCATAGGAAAGTCACTCCAATTTTGCTGATTAATGTAAAAATGGGTAAAATGAAACAAGAAAATTAAACATAAAAAAACTAAAAATTTATGATTTTCACATCTGTTTTTGGTTATCCACTATTTTGAAATGCATATATAATACATATTCATCAAGAGTCACTGATGTCAAAAAAATATTTTATGCAAAATGTTAATATTTACATAAGCAAACATGGGTAGCTGAGAACTAAATTAATTTATATACAATAGAATTCTGACTATGCATTCAGTGAACTTACTCTGTTGTAAATTGAGCTTGCAGCCTTTACTTCTTAATTCAGCTATTAGTCTGAATGAGTCCTAAGTCTTTAGTTAAATTCACAAACAATATGAAAATAATTAGTTAAAACACATAAACATTCTACATTATAAAGGTATCCTTCTAATAAAACAATGCAGAGAAGGAATGGAGAAAATATACTCTATACCAAAGGGAACAGATATGGATGATATAAATGGGCCTCAATTAGGGGAGGGGGGCTACAATTACAATTAATAAATTAATTAATAAATATGTAGAGTATATGCATAATCCCAAATACTGCTTTAATGTATGCAGTTGTGTTGTTATATGTTTATTTAAAACATATCCGAGACATTTGTGCACATTAAGTTTGCAGGATAGTATAAAACACATATGTAACTTCTGATGATTATATTATTTGTTTATCCATCAATTATCTATTTGTTTGTTTTCTGAGCAAGTTAAGAGTGTGGAAGAAAAATCTGAAATAAACTTGGCTAATGAGCTAATTTAAACTATAAAATTTTTGAGTAGTATGTTTTTCTAGAACTAAATAGTTAAGATGTGTATTTCTGCCCCTTTGTTTTACTGATCCTTGTCATCTAAAATTAAATAAAGAACAGATAGTGCCTGAGAATTCTGATATAGGACGTACAACCCAGTTGGAATGTCAAATTAGGGAAGGCATCTGTAAAAGCAGATATGATTCTTCATTATCTGAATATTGGTCCAAAATATTAAGTGGCTTTCTTTTTTGTACTTATCCTTGGTTATAGTAGTAAAAGTAGTTTTAAAATTGTAAGTTAGTGAAAAAAATGGCTGCTTATAATGAGGAAGTTAATATGGTACCCAACACCCTTTACAAAATAAATTCAGATATTGAACAAAGATTTTAATATTCTTTTTATAAAAACAGAAACAGAATGAAACAAAAGGCATGAAATCAGTGGTGAGATTCAGCCAGTTCGCACCACTTTGGCAGAACCGGTAGCTAATTTTTTGTTGCCCAGGCCCAGAATGGACTTCCAGAAGTGGCATCCACACAGAGAACCGGTTGTTCACATATCTGAATCCCACCACTGCATGAAATGTTTGGTACTGTGCTTCAAAAAGTTTTTAAAAGTAAGTTCATTCACATGGTGAAGATTTCTGATAACACAAAGCTCGTTTTGAAGGCTCTGGAAGTAATCTCTTCAAAATAGGGCAGAAGAAATAAAATTAGGATTCTTGAAATAGGTTTAATTCAAACTTCCATCAATTTTAATCACATTGGTAAATAGTCAAAGATAGTGGCAGCTGTCTGAAGAATCAAAGATTTGCTATCTCTGATAATAGGTAGTGGGTGCTTTGTTTTACTTGGATAAATATCACATTGGTGTTAGTTAGATCTCCTGTACAGAACCAGTTCAGCAGATCTTAATGCTCAGGCAAAGGAAAACCTGGACAAGCAGCAGTCATAAACTATCTTGCTAACTGGGAGCATCTGGTTGGTCACTGTTGCAGTGGAAAACAGAGAAACCTTTTGGATGATCCATCAGAATATGGTTTAGTTATTCGGGTTTTCTCCCGCGTAGAATTAAACGTACCTTGGCGACGTTTC
>NW_015386661.1:126850-136899 GCF_001527695.2 Protobothrops mucrosquamatus | reverse complement strand
TTTGGGGTGTAGGCTGTTGAGGTGTGTGAGGAAGTTGTCCAGTTTTTCTTTCCCATGTGGCCAGATTATGAAGGTGTCGTCTACGTACCTGAGCCAGAGTTTGGGTTTGTGATCAGATTTTTCTAGAGCTTGGGTTTCAAAGTGTTCCATGTAGAGGTTAGCAATGACAGGTGAGAGGGGTGATCCCATGGGTGCTCCTATTTGTTTGTATTTTTGTCCATATATATTCTTTCATACAGTAGAAAAGAAAACTTCTGCAATATTCTTGTGTTTGAGATTGCTCAGCAGTCAGTTTGAAGGCATTGCTTGACAGGTTCCAGCATTAGTTTATCAGGAGTAAGTCCTGTAAAACTGATCTGATCGCCATTTTGATATAGTGATTAGTTTACTTTCTTGCATGTATGCAGTAGACATAATGAACTTTGACTTCAGCTAAGCATTTGGCAAAATTGCCCATAAGATTTTAATATAGCAGATGGCAAAATGTGGGGTAGACCATGCTATCATTAGATGGAGCTAATTGAACATTTGTACCCAGAGCCAAATGTCAATGATTCTACATCAAGCTGGAAGCGTGTGTTGATTAGCATACTAGAGGGGTCCCTTTTAGATCCTGTACTGTTCAAAATTTATTTATAAATGACTTGGATGAAGGAGTAGAAAACACGGTTATTATATTTGTACAGAGGTGGAAGGATATCAAACACATAAGAGGACAGAATCAGTGGCGTAGCATGGGTTGTCAGCACCCGGGGCAAGGCACACACCCCCTGCACAGTGGGCGGCGTCGGCGACCCGGCGGCTCGGATCGGATTCGCACAGCCAGCACTGCAGAGAGAGTTAGTGAGCCAGGCAGGGTCAGAGAGCTGCGAGTGCGAGCGCACCCCCCCAGATGTTGCGCCCGGTGCGGCCGGCCCCCCTGCACCCCCCACGCTACGCCTCTGGACAGAATCAAGATTGAGAAGGGTCTTCAAAAACTGGAACAAAAAGCAGAAGCCAGCAAGGTATGGTCAAATTAGAATACTGCAACCAGTTCTGGATACCACTTTTTAGAAAGACTGCTGAGAAATTTAGTGTGCCTAAAGGAGAGCAAGCAAGATGGGAGAAAAAACTCATGAAAACTACTTGTTTGTTTATTGAATTTATAGACTATGTAGATCAGAATGACTCCGGTGGCTTACATTTTAAAGAAGAAAAACAATAAATAAATAAATAAATAATCTAAAACTTGGTTTTGCACCTGAGTTTAGGTCCCTGGACATCTCTTTCCTGGCTGTGTGGATATTTGGTTGGATAATGCCTGGCTGTTACGTGTTTCAGTTTTCCTTTTTTTAATTCTGCATTTTATGTGTTTCATTTATTTTATTGTAAACCACCTTGAGTCACATAAACATCAGATGGGTAAAATGAATGAATGAATGAATAAATAGCATTTAGGCAATAATATCCCATATAAAAAGCATGTAAAAAGAAATGTAGAAAGACATAATAGCTGTGTTCAGGTATTTGAAGGGATGTAGTGTAGAAAATGGGGAAGAAGCCAGCATAGGAAACATTGGATTTAAATTATAAGGAAGTATAAGGAAGATTTTGATTTGATTAATAGAACAAAATAACTAATGGGAAAAGTTGTCATTAGTAGAACAGACTGCCATTGGAGACTGTAGACTCTCTTCACTAAAGGTGGCTTAAACAGACACTAGATGACTATACATTGGGAATATTGTGGTAAATAACAACAACAACAACAACAACAACAACAACAATGGGAAGGGAGTTGCTTCTCTACCTAAGTTTCACCCCCAAACAAGGACAACTGACAATGGACTTCTAGTACTTTTGTAACTTTTTAGTAACATTATGTAACTTCCCTTGATGATGACATCATTGCTATTGAGGGAAAACAATGAAAAAAGTAAGTGCGAAGTTGTCAAAATATTCTGAACTAAAAGTCTGGTTACTGCTTGTGATCAAAGGCAACACAGGAAGAATGCATTAGAACCTGATTTGTTGCACTGAGAATATTAATGTTCAAAAGTCTGTTGGTTTCAGAAGGAGAAGGTGAAAAATTAATGTACTGTTGAGAGGAAAGGGAAAAATTGCTTTGGATATACACAGTTAATTTCACAATTTCTGGCAGTAATGCTTTTGAAATATCTCTTGGGTCTTAATAGTATAGTAATGTGTAGTAAATACATTTGAGAAGGCTGCCAAAGCATAATCAAGTGTCAAGCTTGTATTGATTATTATTGTTATTATTACATTTGCTTTTTCATTTCTACTGCTTATTTATGGATCATATTTGTTTTAATTGAAAAGCTTAGTCATTTAGTTATTTAAATCTATTGGGTTAGGGTTAGGGTTACCCAGACTAAATAATTTTATTGATGGCAAAACAACAACACAAAACAGGGGACATTGAACGGAAAATAAGCATCAACCCCAGGCCTGGGACCAAAGCCAGGTTTTCAGAGTTTCCTAGAACTCTAGGGAAGAGGCCAACCTTATTTCTTGGGGAATGATGTTCCAGAGGGTGGAGGGCACGACATCTAACTTTCTAGGTTCCATAAGGCTGCAGTACTTAATGGAGGGAACCTGGACCACACCGTACTGGATAAGCAGAAATAATTGGAAATAAGCAGTGTATCAGATATCCAACCCCTATGCTACATGAGACTTTCCAGGTCATAACCAGCACCTTGAATTGCACTAAGAAGCCAATTAGTAGCCAATGCAGTTCACATAGCAGTGGTGACACATGGACACAGCTCTAGCTTCCAAGCGGTATTCAAGGGTATCCCCATATAGAACAATTTGCAATAATCTAATCTTGAATGACTAGGACATGGGTGATACCATCAATGACTCTTTTTGAAAGTTTGACAAAGATTTGACAAAGTCTTGCTAAAAAGAATGATTACATTGTTGCATAAATAGAATGTCAAAGCAAAAACATTCAATGTTAGCAGATGTTAGAGATCATATAATTCCAGAATATGGCGGAATTATATTACTATTGTAATCATAATGAGAGCAATAAATAATTGTGGAATTAAGATGAATAGTGATATTTGGGAATATATCTCAGATAACTGTCTCCATGTAACTGGTGGACATTTAGTTGTAAGATCTTTGGAGGAGTAACTGCAGCAGAATTCAAAGATGTAGTACAAACTAAGATATTGGAATTGCGAGAAGGAAGAATTTGGAAACTGTGCTTTAAAATGTATATACCACAGGAGGAAACGGAGAGGGAATATATGCCACATATAAGGCTAAATAATGCTGAGCTAATATAAGAAACTAATGGAGAATTTCTTATTCCTTGTAGAATTCTTTTTTTTTTAAATAATCTCACCAAATTTTTATATAAACTGTTTAATTTCAAAGAGGTTATATGCACAGAGCTCTATATGGCAGGTGAAAGTTACTGGAATATGTTAACAACTGGGGCCCAAAAAAATGGCCTTAACCCTCAGCAATATAACTAGAGGCAGTGCTTTTTTTCTTTAAAAAAAAAAAAAAGGTGCAGGAACTCACACACATCATACAACCCACCTTGCCTACCCTACAAGGTTCCATCCAAAATAGATGCCGGAACTACGTTCTGGGCATTCTATGAGAAAAAAAGCCCTGACTAACCAGTTTCAAATCTTTTCCTCATTGTTTCAATCTATAGCTTTCATCTATATTTCTGAAATGCCATTTGCTCGTAATAATTTTTCCCATAGTGGACATGGCAAGCTGTTTTATTTGCTGTTTTCCAGTTCTATGGCTAGTTGATTTTTGTTTATTATAAATTTGTATAGTTTTGTTGTGAGTGAAACATCAGATACTTTCTTATTTGCAAACTTTGCCAATAGACTAGGAGGCAGTAAAAATATTTTTTTCCTCATTCCTTATAGATTTTAGCCTGCTTTGAATGGAGAGAATCATAGCTATATAAAAAGATGCATACTACAGTATTTCATAGCTATACTTTAAGAATCAACTAAACTGATTGCTTAGTAATTAACAATAAACTAAAAAAGGGTCAAATACATCCAGTGGGACATGTCCGCATCATTGTATAATATGAATTCTGACAAACCATATCGGTGAATCACTGCATGTGATATATTTCGTAAACCTTTCCATTTCTTTTTATTCCATAAAATTTCAGTTACCTGGTGGCTATTATAACCCCTCAAATGTTGTTGTTCTAAGATATATGATGTGATTTGCCTAATAAATGAGCAACTTAGCCATGATCATGGCAAAAGGAAGAATCAATCCTCAGAACTATTTCTGCTAAATCTGTCTTGAAAAGTTTTTGTGGATTCCCACAAACTAACCCAAGATAACCTCAGGGTTTACTGGAGCGGAGGGCTATAACAAATTGAATCAATAATAATAATAATAATAATGGAATGAATCTATATGTTCTATAGCAATTTGTGTATATAATTTACTATACCAGTAGAGCTATACATGGAGACCTAACTCTATGAAGATTAAGTCCTAAATTGGATTGGTGCATGAGAACTGAAAAGAACCATAGGGCATTTAGTTCAACCCCAATTTCAAAAGAAAGAGAATTCAGTCCTCAACTCCATCAATCAAGTCTGCAAGACATCTAGCAGAGAAAAAGTATACTGCAAAAAACTGCCAACAGAGCTAACAGCTTCTGATTGCTTAGTTATTTATAAAATATTTATAGATTCTTCCAACTGTGAGACATTGGGTGGCATTCCAAGACTTGCATCAGAATCCATCACTGATTTGAAGGCATCAAACAAACAAACAAACAAACAAAAAAGTCAGAGTTCTAAAACAATTTTGGAACTTGTAGGCTTTCCAATTCAAATCTTCAGTGTGTGCACGGCATCAGTCAAACACAGCTGCTCTAATAGAATTTACTGGGCAATTTATTATATTTTTCTTTAGGAAATGAATCTACTAGTGGGTTTACTTCTTAGAAAAATCTGCATCAAAGTGAGCCCAGCTTTAGCAAACTATAGTTGAAACTATAAGCAAAACTAGGAATGCTCCCTCCATTCTCCATTTTCTTTTCTGCTACCCTTTCTTTTCATTCAGACATTTTTCTGCCTTTCCCTTTCTGATACAAAATAAACTGTCAGAACGAAATATTTCACTTTTATCAGTTGTTTGAATTGAATGTTTGCAATGGGCTTTTCAAATCAGGGTACAGACTGCATGTGGTCTTAAAATATTTCTCTTTTAAGGTTGTTGACTTGCAATATAAAACTGGGGTGGGGGAAAGTCATATCTGAATTTAAATAAGTTTGTGACTTTGGAATAGCCTTTATTTCCCCCCCCCCAGCAGGCACCCCATGCCTGTAGAAATATATGACAAGAGATGACACTTTTGCCATTTATATATTGAGAGGGGAAGTGAGGCTGCTGATATCTAGCTTGCTATGCAGATGTTAAGGAAGGATATTTTATAGAAACTAGTGCTTGTCCATTTATTCTACATATATTAGGTTACGATACAATCTAGAAACCTGTTTTTTTATCATTCCAGGGCTGTAACCCTTTGACAAATTATATATTTAAGAAACATTCGTGAAAGATTGGCATCAAAGCAATGCAGTTATTTAATTTCTTCACAGTTATCTTTTCTACAGTTGCCAGTTTGAAACCAGCCTTGAGTTTTTCTTCAGACCAGCCTTGAGTTTTCCCATAGTTTTTTGCTGATAATTTTTTTACTCTCCAGGATGCTGACTTTCAAAATGTCTACCATACTGCCTAAAATCCAACCCTGGATGCTGATGAAATACAAATAGCACCACATCAATAGAAAGCTTTTTTTTATTAGGCTCAGTTCTCAAAATTGCCTGGCTGACAATTCATCACCTGCATCAAGATTCCTTTGTTACTGTTGGCGCAATGAAGCAATTATTTGTACTATGTTGTACTTGCTACCATTACTTTGAATGAACAAGACCATTTATGCCAATGTTTTGAATTCTTTGTAGTAATACCTTCATCTCCCCAATAATCATAAAATCATAGGCCATTGAGTTGTATTCCATACTTAGTGATTGAGCTGGTCTACCTTGAACATATTCTTTGATGGAAAGTTCACCATCCTTGAAATAATAAATTGTTCTTAACATTAGGGACTTTTTTTTAACATTCAATTGAAATTTGTCTTCTTATAATTTAATACCATAATCCCATGTCCAATATTTTTAAACAGCAGAAGTCATGTTTTTTTTTCAGATATTTGAAAAAATTGCTTTCATAATCCTGACAGTCTTCTTTCCACAAGGCTGTGCCTACCCAGTTTCTTTGATCACTCATTGTAAGATTGAATTTCTACTCTTGTGAATAGACATCCTTCTTACCCCTCTCTAAATCTTTTCCACTGTTTCTGCATTATTTTTAAATTGTGATGTCTCAGACAGGAGATTATATACAAGCTGAAGTCTGAACAATGAAGCACAACATAAAATTACAACATCCACTGTAATAATTTGGAACCTGTATTCATGCAGCCTAAAATTATGTTAGCACTTCTGGATGCCAGATTATAATATTGACATATATTCAGATTCAATATCTTTTTCATAAGCATAATAAGGAGTTCTCCCCTTCCCCATGCCCACCCACTGACCCACATACCTCACATCTATGCATTTGATTTCATTAGGTATGTTTCAATCAATTTTTCTAACCCAACCTATTTCTGCCTCTAAGGCACTGATTGTCACACCAATTTGTTATCTGTAAATTCATCAACACTCCATCCCCTTTGTTTTCCAAATCCTTGATAAAAAAAAGTTAAACAATAATTTGGCATACTGTTTCCAAACCAAAAGACAGATAGCAGCCAGCCTCATGTCCTTTTCATGAGGTTAGTGATACGTGATAAAGCTCCTAAAGAAAGATCACCGATCTTTATTGATTCTGCTGTCTATTTCCTAGTGACAACAGTAGTATCTGGCCTTCCTAGCAATCCCTCCATCCTTGATAAGAATAGATGCTTGCTTAACAGTGTCTTAAACATGTAACTACAACTATCTTTGCTGGATTTAAGCTATGGAAGGGTTCTCTAAGCTGCCTTATAAGAAATTCCTTTTAGAAAAAAACAAACAGCCCATAAGAATGCTGGAAGCATAAACTGCATTTATATTGGTAGAAGCACCATTAGAAAGACCAATAATATAAAATGTCAGCAATCCCTCATGTTGCTAGGTAGGGCTAATGGCTTATGGCATAACAAAATGATGTTCCAACAGCTTCCCATTTACTACAGGAATCTAAGTGGACAGGCTTTATACACAAGTGTGTGCAGTAACTAATGAGCTGGTATCAGTGATTACCTTTGTGAAGGGCCAACAACATTGATCAGTATTCCTTCACTAACATTTTGGCTTTAGCTATCCATAACAATCACACTGTCAGCTATAATTTCTAGTTGCTTGCTGTGTGAGCATTCTGCTTCCTTATCTAAAGAGGCTCCTTGCCCCAAATGCCAAACATATAATATCATAGTTCATTCTGCTACTTCATGACAACATTTCACTGCCTATTGATTTTCCAGATCCTGTCTCACCTGAACCTGATCTGTGCATTTTGTATGTATGAACTCACAAATTGCAGTGGCTGCTTTGATAGATTTTTGTTTTGTTTGCTACAAGAACACTGAATTGCCATTACCCAAGTTAACTTAAAAGAAACAATCAGAATCCAAAAGGTTGGCTGAAGAATGTTAAGAGAGAGAGAGAGAGAGAGAGAGAGGTGGATATTTTTTTTTCTATGTTTGTTGACCTTCTCAGTTTCTAATAACCATAGACAACATTCAATTCATTTTCTGGTATACTTCAATTTCATTAATCATTTTTGTTTGTTTGTTTGTTTTACATTTGTATCTTTAGATATATTTTTTTTAAATCACACACTCAGCTAGATCTGTCCAAACCAAAACTTCAACTTTTACTGTAGGTGCTTACCAGCACAACAGAGCTGTTTACATATGAATGAAATGCAATAAAGCAAGAGATTACAGAAATGAATTTTATACAAATAAAGCCCAAATAAACAGTACAATCTAAAAGTATAATGAACAGTGGATTAATAATACATCACTTCTTAACACGGAGATCAAATTAACCATCTTTGCATGATTCTTTCTCCTTTCTCTTTCTCTTTGCCACCCCCATTATTGTTGGAGTAACAGTTTTTAAAGCAAGTGTGTTTCTAGCATGAGTTAATTTGGTATGCAGTATGATAGCACTGATAATAATGAAGTCATTTGGCTTCCATTATATAAGCATTAGATAATGGATACCTATATTAAAGTATTACTGTTATGGAAGTGCTTATTTTTGTCTTAATTTGGTACAGAGAGTGCTAAATCTTCAAAGCAGAAGCTTTTATGCAAATTGTTGATGTTTATATCTTCCCTTCTTCTTGACATATTATGCAGACTCTGCTAAGCCATTATTGTAAAAGTTCTTTCCGACTTGCAAGTGGTCTTACCTTGTCAAGAAGCACTGAATCCATTTGTTTCTTCTTAGCATTTCCCTCTCCCTTTCCATTCCTTTGTCACTGGCTGAAATACAGTTCCTCATGCTGCCTTCCTTATAAATATATACTGCAATACTTCAGCAAACCCTTTCCTAATATTAGCCATTTTAAAATGTTATAGTTTAAGACAGTATCTTGCATTCTAAAGATCTGTTTCTCTGTGGCATCTTTCTGCTCATTGTCAACTGCAGTTGGACTGATCCTATAAGCTGATTTTAGATCTATAGTTGATAATTCTAGAAAGAATGATGAAGCCAATTCAAAAAGACTGATCATTTATAATATCTTTTATTGCAATAATGATCCAGAAGTAGATCTGCAGTTCAGTAATCGTTTACTCTAGCTGAAGTCAAGTAACATCCGATTCTTTGATCAGTACGATTCCTAATTAATAGCATTACTATCTTAACTGATTTAATTTTAATATATTCACTTTTATCTGGCTATTCTGATTCCAGAGAGTTTTGCAACCCCAATAATCTTTTCTGGAAAAAATAAAGAACAGTGCATTTATCTGCATATGATGTAAGCTCACCGCATCCCCCAAATGAAAAATCTCTTGTAGTACCTGGAATAGAGCAGAAGAATGAAAGTTATGCAGCCCTGATTAAAAATGGAATCCTAAACTGAGAAAAAATACTTTTAAAAATTCTTATCTATCCCATTAAAGAAAGTAAGGAAAGGTAAAACAGATAATTGTACCAGAAAACACAACAAGGCTCAGTAGATCTATAGAGGATGTACTAAAAAAAATGTGACTGTAATTATTTAGGCATTTTCACCCTAAAGCCCATTTCCCATTCCAGGGGTTAAGTATGGCCTCAGTGAACAGAAAATCCATCAAGAACAACCAAGAATATTTCTAGATCTATAAGAATGGAATCAGGGAGCAAGAGATGTTGCTTCCTTGAACTTAATAAAATTCCTATGGATTTAAAGGGAAGTTAACCATCACCTTTCTACCTAGATCAAATATGTCCATCTTATTTTGCATGGGGGGAAAACTTCAAGTTCAATAGAACTAAGAACATTGACACTGCTTTCAATGCCCTATTATGGTCATTAAACACTGCTAGACTAGATGTCTGAAGATGTCTATAGCTATTTGAGAAATCATACCAGGCAGTCTGATAAGGAGATTGTTGGGAGCAGAGTGGACAATGCACTAGGAGGATTTTACCCCATCCCTCCTACTAACATGAACCTTGAGCTTTGTGATTGCTGAACAGAACAGACCAGTCTTCTGCCGCAGATTGCCTCCCATCGACCGGTACGCTCCCACAGAGCGGGCCTCCTCAGGGTGCCGTCGGCCAAACAGTGTCGGCTGGCGACCCCCAGGGGGAGGGCCTTCTCTGTGGGAGCCCCCACCCTGTGGAACGAACTCCCCCCAGAGATCCGGATTATTCCGGATCTCCCCTCCTTCCGCCGTGCCCTTAAGACATGGCTTTTCCATCAAGCGGGATTGGCCTAGGGGGGGATTTTATAGGGATTTTAAAGGGATTTTATAATTT
>NW_015386661.1:107790-126730 GCF_001527695.2 Protobothrops mucrosquamatus | reverse complement strand
ACATATCGCCCTATCTGAAGTTAATGCAGCAATAAGTTATTTCATATCATTGCCTTAAAATAGTTTCTCTGAATACAAAAAATTCAAAATGGAAATTATGTAACTCAGTCTGCTCTTTTTGAAGATTTAAGAAGGACTATTTTGAGAAGCTCAATATGTCTCCTCAACCTCATAGCAAATGGGCTTGGTTTAAGAATATTGTGTATCATTGATCAAATTTTAGTCACTCTAGTTGAATTATACAATCTTGATTCCTTGAATTTGCTTCTTGGAACAAAGTATAAACTTTAGTGGGCAGATAAAACTGGATAAATTAATTTGTCTTTTCATTTTGAGTTACTCCTTGGAGGGTATCATTAACATAAAAACATTGTAAATTCATAGGTCTGGCAGCTTTTGCCCTGCAGAGGCAAAGACTTGAGTAAATATGGAGATTTAGAGATTTACTGTCTTATCCTTTGAAAATGTAATTTCCCTGGGTAGGAATAAAGAGAGATGGGCATAGCTGTGGAAAGTGCCTTAAACATTATATAGCTAAACTGTGCTGTAGCATAGCAGAATTCAATTTATTCAGGGGATGCTTATTCTTCTTATTAGTAATAGTAGCAATGAGAGCAAAATAGAAATTTTAACTCCTTTTTTTACTATTGAATAGAATCTGAAAAACACAGTTGAAATATTACTCTATCATCAGTTTTTCAATAATTTAAGTGAAAGCGCTATAACTGTCACAACTGCCTTCATTAGTGCAAATAACCACCATTTCTTGTATTCATTTATTAATTACAACCTTTTTTCTCTTTGTATTTTGCTTAATAGATCTTAACTTTTTCCCCAGATTGAAGTCAGAGTAACATGTACACAAATCCCAACTAATGGTTTAATAGTGAATCAGCTTAAAACAAAAAGTAAATATGGAAGTTTCCCAAAGGACAGAAAAGAAAGAACATCTTATTGAATTTGGTCCCATTCTTGGTTTGAAAGGAAGAAGAGCTTAGGAAAGAAAAGGGGAAGAGATGTACAGTACCAAATGCCATGCAATTTTGGTGCATGTTATGCTGATAACATAAATGACAGGTTTTGAATAGATATATCCAAATTTATGAAATTGTTCCGGAAAATAAGTACACAAGGGCCAAAAGTATGAGATAGTCTGTGGCTGATTAAACATCACTGGCATACAAAACTCTTATGTTGGTGAAACAAAATATCCATTTCTTATTTTTATGGGAGTATCTACCCCATACACTATTATGGCTATTTCTAATATTTGAATAAAAAAATAGTAAAAAATATACAAGAAAGGTTAATGTATTTTTTTGTTATTACTAAAACCAATTCCAAGGAACAATTAAAAGTGTATTCACAGGCTTTTCACTTGAAAATAAATTTGAAATTTGAATAGAAATAAAAAAGGAGCTACCTTGAACAATCTTCAAGATAGGATAAGATACATATTTCCTTCCTTCCATCTCTAAGTAGAATTGAAAATAGTGTCTCAAACCCTGAAACCTATTGCCAACAGAGATACAGTAAGACTGTAAAACACAGCAATCTGTTTCTTCTCCTAGTGGTGAAATCCCTCCCTCCTTCTAAAACAAGCCTAGATAGCTGCAGTTAAAAGATTCTTGATACCATCAAAACACCAGGCAATATTTTTTGTCTTGTGTTAATGTCCAAGCAAACTATCTGTATTCAAGCACAAAAATTATTTAATGCTTGGATGGCAGAGGGAGGGAGGGAGGGAGGGAGGGAGGGAGGAAGGAAGGAAGGAAGGAAGGAAGGAAGGAAGGAAGGAAGGAAGGAAGGAAGGGTCTTTATTTATTTCACATCACAAGACAATACCCGGAAGTCCAAGAGCCATAGCCTTCAAAACCTTCTCAAGCGTGGTAGACAAGATGCTCGTTTTATCACTAGGAGAAGAAACAGATTGCTGCCTTTTGCAATCTTACTGAATGTCTGTTGACAATGCATTTTCAGGGCTTGAGACACCATTTTTGATTCCACTTAGAGACGTTAGGAAATAAATCTGGCATTTTTTTATACAAAAAATATACTCTGCATTAAGCTCTTTCCCACTCCCAGTAAACAATGAAAAATTCCTAATGCATTGTTTCTACTTCAAAAAACAAGACAAGGTAATTTAGAACTCCAAATCCCTGGAGAATTTCAGTTGAAGAGTATTTCGGAAACATCTCTAGCTGGCATTTGGTCAGGTCCCTCCCAGCATTGGAAAGAGATCAACAGCTGTGCTCTTGTATCCGACTGGGACTGTTCTGTTTGATGCTACAGGCTGCTATGTTCACAACAGCTGTTTTCACCCGTTTATATTGGCTAGAGAATCTACTTAAGCAGTAGGGATTATGATCCTGATATCTCTTATATCTTTTCTTGTTTCTAGGTAGCTTTGTTTTATATTGTTTCAAAAAAGACCTACAGTAGGTCCTTATTGTTTACTATTTTTGCAAAAACAAACAAACAAAGCATTACATGTTATTTATTATAGTTATCTTCCTCCCCTGGATTGTCAGGAAAAAGTCAAAGGAACAGCTGAATACTGTAGTGAGACTTAGATTAGAAAACCAAAATCCCTTTCAGAGAAAAGAAAAAGAAAGTCTTCACTCTTCTTCTGAGCAAGATAGCTTTAAAAGGTGCTGAGATTTTTGCTCCCAGAAATCCTTTCCTTAAGCTTTTTGAGAAGAGTAGAAACATTGTATATGAAGCAAAGGTGCTACATTTGTACTTTTTATATAGGAATATTTGAGGAAAAAATGTAAAATGAGATGCCAACTAAAGTAAACAACTACTGAGAAGGAAATAAAATATATGACCAATTGAAATTTAGAATGGAATACATTGTCATTGTGCTCAGCCATTCAGTCATGTCCAGTCCTTGGCTACTCTAGGGATCAGCACTTTCCATGCCCCTCTGTCAGATCCGCCATGGTCATCTAAGTGTCATCCTTTATAGCAGCGGTTCTCAACCTATGGGTCGCGACCCCATTTGGGGTCGATCGACCATTTCACGGGGGTCGCCAAGCAAGGCTGTCCGCCATTTTTTCCCCCTTTTCCGGCGGGGGCCTTACCTCCCTTGGGCTGGGCCAGCTGGTGGTTGGCCTGCTCCGTCTCTGTCACTTGCCAGCTACGCCTCGGCCGGCGCAGGGGGCGGAACCACGCATGCGCGGCGCTCCCGGGCAGGGAAAGTCCTCGACTTACGACTGGTTGGGTAGTCCTCGACTTACGACCGATTTAGTCCTCAATGTACGACCGGTTTAGTCCTCGACTTACGACCGGTTTAGTCCTCGACTTACGACCGGTTGGGGGTCGCGGCATTAAAAAGGTTGAGAACCACTGCTTTATAGTGTCCAGCCAGTGGGTACTAGGCAGCCCCTTCTTTCTTTCCATTGATCACTCCCAGCTTGATTTACTTTTCAAGTGAGTCAGCTCTCATGACATGATCAAAACATGACAGCCTCTGTTTGGCGATCTTGGCTTCAAGGGATATTTTTTGGTGAATTTCAGTCTATGACCACTTTGTTTGTTATTTTTGCAGTCTATGGGATATGTAATAGTTTCCTCTAGCACCACACTTCAAAAGTGTCCTATCTGTCTTTTTCAGAATCCAATTTTCGTAGCCATAAGTAACAATTGGAAAAAATATTTCACTCACTAATCTTCATTTGGTTGTAATGCCATCATCCAGTGTAGATTGGCAATATGATCATGCATCCATCTTCCTTTCCAAAATTCTGCTTATACATCAGGTAGTTCTTTGTTAGCAGTTGGATTCAAACATTGCTGAGTTATTTTCAAGAGAATTTTACTCATTGAACCATAACCTGAAAATTTTACTCAGGCTATGGTTCGGTAGTTGGGACAGTCTTTTGTATTATCTTTCTTTGCTATTGGGATAAATATTGACCCTTTCCATTATTTTGGCCACTGACCAGACTTCCATACACTTTGGCAAAGCGCTGTCAGTGCTTTGGTTGGCTGTGGTCTCAGCAACCCTACAGGAATTCCATCAACTCCTGAGCCTTTGCAGTTAGGCAACTGATTGAGGCACACATTGCTTCTTCCTCCAGGATATCTGGTTCCCTTTCTGATCTTCTCCTCTTATGGCTTGGCCTTATTTTTCTTTTGTGTAAAATTGGTCTACATATTCCTGCCATCTTTCTCTGATTGCTTATTGGTCATGCAATTCATGCCCATCACCTCCTGACCTTCTTCTCATGGTTGCTTCCTCCAGTTTTTTACATTGATCAGCCCAGTACTTTTTGTTATCTTTTCTTGCCTCTGTCTGGAACTTTGCATTTAATCTTTGCATTATTTCACTGTCACCAACAGCTTTTGCTTTCCTCCTGTCTTTTGCAGTCTCTATTGTACTTCTGATATCCATCTGACCAATTTCATTGGTTTTTCATATATAATATATTCTTGGACTACTTTACGTGACATGGTTTGTTTTTTTAACCCTAACCCTAGTCTTTTAACACATGTTAAAAGAAGTGGAAAAGTTCCATCCTCTCCATGAAAACATTCCCTAGTGCAGACTATGAGTCAAATAATGAACTGTTAGCTGCAAAGGTAAAGTTCAGGTGTTACTAACAGTTCATTATTTGACTCATAGTCTGCACTAGGGAATGTTTTCATGGAGAGGATGGAACTTTTCCACTTCTTTTGTAGTCAATTTGGTTTTGATGTTCTTCATTTGGTGAAGTCCAACTGTATAGTTGCTGCTTGGCTGTTCAAACCACATGTTCATTATACTGAGCTGTTGTTCATGGCATAACTGAATCAGATATTCTTCTGCCTCATTTTATTCACCAGGTGTCTGTGATTCCTATTTCTTCCATTTCTCCCACTTTTTCATTGAAATCCCCAATAATATAGATAATGTCTTTCATTGGTGTTTGTTTCAGAATTCCCTGAATTTCAGTGTAAAATTCTTTGATGTACATACTGTTAATGTAAATTATCTTTTTATATGCAGAATGATTTAACAAATAAACACAAACAATTTTTAAGGACTGAGACCCAGTTTAGTGGTATGACACCAGACTAGAAATCATTTACTTTCTGTTCCTCCAATTGACAATCTATATTAGGGGCTCTAATAGCAGCCTGACCCTACCAAGGGCTGTTGAGTACCGGGGGCAGGTGCTGCCTGAGGGGGAGTGGCTAGAAGTTTTATATAGAATTTTAGGCTTTATTATTTTTAATAAACGTTACAGTATGTTAGCATTTTAGCATAGCATTCATACTTCCTTTTGAAGCATAGGAAACCATGTTTTTCCTTTGACTCAAAGCCATTTACTTTGATGTGCAAAAATTAGCCCTTTCAGGGACAGTCAATTAAACAACAGGTCTGTATTCTGAAATCCTTTAGCAGGTGTTAAATAAATAAACCCAGGTGGAAAAGAAGGAGATAGGAAAGGAGGAGATATGAGAGTCTTTTCTCATATCTAATCAATGTCTTTCATTGTTTGATCTATTGCTGTATGACACATAACATATATCACATGTATGCATCATTTGTTTTTGTGCCCTATATAAAGGCTTGATCCACCCATCCACACACACACACACACACACACACACACACACACACACATACACATAATAAAATGCCTTGTACTTTGCCTGAAGTACTTGTGTTTGTATTGGGGGAAGGGGCAAATAAGCCAGTTTAGAAGAGTAATTGTGTTGGCTGTTTGGGTGAGCATAATCTGTGGGTGAGGTGAGTAAGTGCCTTAGACTGAGGTACTGAAGAGAGGAAAGAGGCAAGAATATCACAGCCAAAATACAACAGAATCCTAATGGGAGGCTTATCCTATGCTTAATGGCCTGAACTCTGGCTGCTGCCATTGAATTCCATGCTGGTTTATCTTTATCCATTGTTTGAGACAGCTGATCTGGCTTGTGTTACTGACAACTGGGTAGTCCCAGAGAAGGGTTTTTTCCTCCTGGAAATGTTCCCATCTGTGTTTTGAGGAGGAAGGGGAAGGGAAGTGAGATGTTATCTCAAATAATAATAATAATAGTAATAATAATAGTAATAATAATAATAATAATAATGATGATGATGATGATGATGATGATGATGATGATGATGATGATGATGATGATGATGATGATGATGATGTTGGAAGGAGCCTTGGAGGTCATCTAGTCCAACCCTCTGCTCAGGCAGGAAACCCTATACCATTTCGGACAAATGGCTTCCAGTCTCTTTTTAAAAACTTCCACTGTTGGAGCATCCACAGCTTCTAGAGGCAGATTATTCCACTGATTAATTTTTATAACTGTCAGAAAATTTCTCCTTAGTTCTAGGTTGCTTCCCTCTTTGATCAGTTTCCATCCATTACTTCTTGTCCTGCCTTCAGGTGCTTTGGAGAATAGCTTGACTCCCTCTTCTTTGTGGCAGCCCCTGAGATATTGGAACATTGCTATCATGTCACCCCCTCGTCCTTCTCTTCATTAGACTAGACGTCCCAATTCCAGTAACTGTTCCTTATATGTTTTAGCCTCCAGTCCAGTTGTAGAGTGTTTTGAGAAACCCTGCTCCACAAACAAGATGTGAGACTTTCTAGATGAAATTTTAATCTAGGGAACAGTTGAGATTGCCTGTTGTGCTGCCTTCATCCTCCCTGCCTGCATTGTTGGATTCCAGAAACATCAAAATTGGTTGAGAAATTGGACAGCACTGAAATTTCAATGAACAAACAAACAAGGTATGTCATGGGTAGCAGTGTCTGATAGCCTCATTCACAGCATAAGAATCAAGTATTCCTGGACCAAAAGTAAAAAAAAAAAATATGGATGGGTTCCTATTATGTAGTAGGTAAATAGAATGAAATGAGAAAAAAGGACACCTTGGAGCATTTAGTTTAATCTTTTCAGAGTTTAAAGAAAGTCTTACACCAAACTTGTTTCTTAAAGGAGGCAATATCTCACATCTTCCCATCTTTCATGGCATTCTGTATTTCTATTATCCCGGATCAAATTTGTTTTTGCCCAGAGAATTGCCAAGACTGAGGAGAAAAGGTTTAGCACCTGAAATAACAGACCCTCAATTTGAAAGGACCCTTCCTTTGAGATATGAGTGTGAATGGGTGTTTCTAAGGCTACAGATTGCTGTCTGAGGTTTTGTATTGAGGCAAATGGTGTTTGGCAAATCAGAATATCAGGGGAGGCCAGATGCTACAGTGCTACATAATATGCTTTCAACTCACTCTGAATAGTCCTGCAAAGTTCTGACATGACAGGCATAATAATAACCCTTGATTTATTCAGTTCATATCTTCATGTTAAAGAAAAGTTATAGGATCTGTTTTAAACACATTGACACGGGTGCATGGATTGGTTGTATGCCCCTGTTCCTATATGCAAAGCACAAGTGCATCAGTTCATATCTTTATGACAGGTTTATTTCAGCATCTTCATTCAGAAACTAGTTATTTAAGAAATATTAAATGACTCAAAATATGTTTTCATATTCAGCTGAAAACGTATTACCAGACAATTCAATAACACTTTTAGTTATATCCTCTCTCTCTGTGTATGTATGTATGTGTGTGTGTGTTGATAGATAGATAGATAGATAGATAGATAGATAGATAGATAGATAGATAGATAGATAGATATAGATATATAGATATATAGATATAATATCCAAACAAATACAGACCACCAAGAGAGCATCTATAAAATATAGAATTTAATCTACCTAGCTTTTGTCAACAAAACGTTTGACATCGTCAGGGTTAAAAGGCAAACACCGATTGAAGTCTTATATACCATTGCCGAGTGTCTGTTTCCTGCTCCTGGAGCGTGTAACTGGCCCCAGCTGATCCTGCCGTACTTCGAGCATATTGCTCACGTCATCGTTCACCCCTCTCCTTCTCCGAGCTTGTGTTTCCTCCCGTGCTGCCCCATTCGCTATTGTAATGTTATGCATATTCAGGGGCCAGCTGTTACAGCACTGCCTTCGTGCAGCACCTCCAGTACTCCGTGTGTGATTGTATGCCAGGTCCAAGGAGGGGAGAGGGGGATCCTCCCCTAAGCTCTTACAAGCCTCGTTGCTGCTCCGTTCCTGCCTGCTGTTACCCTCGTGCCACAGCGGGGGTTCTCTCCTTTTACTCCTACCAGCGCCTTCCATAACTATCCCATTACTAGCGCTCTCTCGTTCAGTCTGCTGCCAGCGCGTTGTTAATTGCTCTGGAGGGGGGTGTTGTCCCTCCTTCTGCCTTGATTGAGTTATCATCGTATGTCTGCTGGTGCCATTAGAGAGTAGTCCCTCTTTACTATGGTCTTCCGACCTTTTGTCCTCCTGTCTCTCAGGCTCCATTCCACAGTTGGTTATGTTATTTCTCTCTTCCCAGGCAAAGTCACTTTTCAGGTGCCTTAATGGTTCCTGAGGGGGATGTTTATTGGGGACCATCCATTGGCAATTCGGTGGAACTTGTCCATCCAGTGGTAGGTAAGTGGGTGACGAGGGGTGTAGGTGCCAAGGGATTTTCTTCTTCCGATCATGCCATTCATAACTGAATCTTCCAGGATCGTCCGTGTGGCGGCTGGTATTTCACACTCTTAGGGCTTGATGTGCAGAGCACAAATCGACGTGGCGATTGATGGAATCAGTTCCTGAGAACCATGCCTCTTTTAGCAGGCGACCTCCCTTTGTGGTGTCATTGGCCAGGATTTGAGTGTTCTCAAAATCAAAACTATGTCCTTGTTCGGACATATGGGCCCAAATCTGGGAGTATGGCTCTGCTCGCTTAACTGCCAATTTGTGCTCCTGTAGATGTGTTTTTAATCTCTTTGAAGTTTTGCCCACATAGTTGCTCTTACACCCCGTGCAGTTTATTTTATAAATGACTGCTGACCTTTCAGTAATGGGAAGCTGATCCTTCGGGCACATTACCTTAGCCCGTAAGGTCTGATTTGGCTTGTGGGCCACTTTTATATTATATGGCGCCAGTAATCTGGCCGTGGCCTCTGATACATTATTAATATACGGCAGGGATACCCGCACTGTTCGTGTTGGAGGTCCTTCCTTACTCTGACACCTGTTCCGAGGTTCCAGCATCATGCCATGCCATTTAATGAACCTAGGGGGGTAACCATTCATCTGGCATGTGCGGAACAGGTACTTCATCTCCTCCGCCTTAGATTCAGCCGTGCTGCAATGTGATTGCACCCGTTTAAATAGGGCTTTAATACAGCTGACTTTATGGGAAGTCGGATGATTGCTACGGTAGTGGAGGATACGATCCATATGCGTGGGTTTCCAATAGACCTTGGTGTTAAGCGTGCCATCCGGTAAACGTTGGATTGACACGTCTAGAAAGGCTATCGAGCCCTAGGTCTCCTCCTCTACCGTAAATTTTATGTCCGAATATATTGAATTTAGCAGTCCCATAAAGTCACCCTGCCGATTACGTTTGACGACCACAAAGGTGTCATCAACGTACCGGGCCCAGAACTTGGGCTGATAGCGGGCCATAGCCTCTCGTTCCAACTGCTGGAGGACTGCCTCTGCCACCACGCTGGATATTGGACTGCACATCAAGCCCTAAGTGTGTGGAATACCAGCTGCCACACGGACGATCCTGGAAGATTCAGTTATGAATGGCATGATCGGAAGAAGAAAATCCCTCGTCACCCACTTACCTACCACAGGATGGACAACTTCCACCGAATTGCCAATGGATGGTCCCCAATAAACATCCCCCTCAGGAACCATTAACGCACCTGAAAAGTGACTTTGCCCGGGAAGAGAGAAATAACATAACCAACTGTGGAACGGAGCCTGGGGGACAGGAGGACAAAAGGTCGGAAGACCATAGTAAAGAGGGACTACTCTCTAATGGCACCAGCAGACATACGATGATAACTCGATCAAGGCAGAAGGAGGGACAACACCCCCTCCAGCGCAATTAACAACGCACTGAACGAGAGAGCGCTAGTAATGGGATAGTTATGGAAGGCGCTGGTAGGAGTAAAAGGAGAGAACCCCTGCTGTGGCATGAGGGTAACAGCAGGCAGGAATGGAGCAGCGACGAGGCTTGTAAGAGCTTAGGGGAGGATCCCCCTCTCCCCCCCCGTGACCTGGCATACAATCACACACGGAGTACTGGAGGTGCTGCATGAAGGTAGTGCTGTAACAGCTGGCCCCTGAATATGCATAACATTACAATAGCGAATGGGGCGGCATGGGAGGAAACACAAGCTCGGAGAAGGAGAGGGGTGAACGATGACGTGAGCAATATGCTCGAAGTACGGCAGGATCAGCTGGGGCCAGTTACACGCTCCAGGAGCTGGAAACAGACACTCGGCAATGGTATATAAGACTTCAATCGGTGTTTGCCTTTTAACCATGACGATGTCAAATGTTTTGTTGACGAAAGCTAGGTAGATTAAATTCTATATTTTATAGATGCTCTCTTGGTGGTCTGTATTTGTTTGGATATTATGATTTTTCCCAAGAGTTGAATTTTTAATGTCATTTCTACATATATAGATATATAGATATATAGATATAGATATATAGATATATAGATATAGATATATATACAGATGATATAGATATAGATATAGATATAGATATAGATATAGATAGATAGATAGATAGATAGATAGATAGATGATAGATAGATAGATAGATAGATAGATAGATAGATAGATAGATAGATAGATAGATAGATAGATGGCTTTTTTTGTCATAGAACGCCCAGAATTGAGTTCCGGCACCTTTTTCGGATGGAACCTTGTAGGGTAGGCAAGGTGGGTTGTATAATGTGTGTGATAGATAGGTAGATAGATAGATAGATAGACAGACAGACAGACAGACAGACAGACAGACAGACAGACAGACAGACAGACAGACAGACAGACAGACAGACAGACAGACGGAGACGAAGATGGAGACAGAGACAGCTGACTTAGTAAGATTCCTCATGGACATGCAAGGTCTTCCTCCTTGATCTTTGGAAGAATATAAACATATTCATTTTCTACTCAGCTGTTTGTGAAAACACTTCAGAGAGAATTTCCATTTGAGGAGAAGTAGTCAGCCATTCTTTTCTTAGGGTTGTGAAAGCTTCAAAATTATTTGAAAGTACTTTCTAAGCTTTTTTTCAGACTTCTTGAAAAAAAGAGTCTTTTTTATGGAATAGCTAAATGTTTCTGTTTTCATGAAAATTCTTAGTATTCTTCTGCTTTACTTTTGAAGAATGCATAGACCTAATATTCATGTATGTATGTATGTAAGTATATTCCTTGAATGCCTTTATGGAGTTTTGAAATACACATGGAACATTGGTACCCATTAAAAGATAAATGTCTTTCTAAAATTTCTTCATCTGTGTAACACATCAAGGGATTTGTACTAATAATATTGCAATGGAGTAAAGACACTATTCCTAACTACACTTAATACAAATACTGTCGCATTTTATTAAGATGCCTTATGGTTTATTTTTCAGATTGTAGAAGTCAACCTATCCTGATGTTTGGCTTAAAATATAAAAACCTCACTGATTGTCCATATTAAAACTATGGGTTGATTAGTAAGACATTAGTTAAAAATCAAGTTACAAAATCTTCCATGTATATATTTTGGATATATTTTGGGGATATACAATTGTTTAACCAAAGTCTGTAAGTCTTTTTAAGAAATGTAAGAGTTGGCAGTCATTTATTTATTTTTTAATCATCAAAGCTGTTTCATTCAAGTACAAATAGTTAAAGTACAATATTTTCCTATGAAATCATAGAATATTACTCTAACTGAGCTTTTTAAAACAATAATAGAAAACAATGCTTTGATTTGGCAAGGAAGAAAAACCTATTTTGAAAGAAGAATTCCAGCCAAAAGCTATAGATAACAATACTATTCTTTCCATCCTAAGTCACCTGCCATGCTCACTAATTTCAATAAGTAAAATAATGGATAGTAAATATGGAACAATTTTATCATTTCATAAATCACCTAACATCTATTACACATTAAAATAAATAGAGCAAAAAGCAAACCAACTCCAACAAACAAACAAAACATACTATATTCATTAACATGAAAAATAATCAAGCAAAGTTATTGGAAGACAACTTTATCATTTAGTAAAATAGTTTAATAACCATTAAAGCAGGTACTAGAAAATGCATTAAATATATTTTTTCAGAGTAACAGTAATTACATTAGAATATAATGAAATACATTTTCAAAGTAAAATAATCTTTAATACATTGACTTTAATACATCTTTCTTGATAGTACATCACAATTATTAAAACATTAGAATAAAATTTGAAATTAGTAAATAGAAGTAAATAGCAATTCTAAAGCATTCTAAATCTCTCGTGTTCTATGAGTTTTTACAGTAAGCTGAATCTTTCCAATCTTGGTCCTCCAACTTACCCCAAAATTCATGGGACCATCATATTGCATTGATCCATGGAAACAGAATGTCTGTGCATTTTTATTTGACTTGCAAAAGACAGAATATTATTCCAAGTTCTTATAGTCACCTAGGGAGAGCCTGTAGTTTTCCAATGCTGTTGAATTTCAAATGTTCATCAATACAAAGCACTGTGGTAAACCCATAGTTAAGGGTAATGACAATTATTAAAGAAACATCTGGAGAGCCACAGGGTCTCCATTCTAGTCATTCTGCCAAGAAATTTCTTGGCAAGGGCCAGAATGGGTTTCAGAAGAATAAATTGCAATAAGCCAACATAGTATACCATGACTTCAGCAAAGCATTTAACCAAGTCTCCCATGAGTTTCAATTATAAAAGATGTCAAAATGCAGCTACGCTATGCCAACATTAATGGATAAAAAGTTCACTGAACAATTGTACCCAATAAGCATACATCAATTGTTCCATGTCAAGCGGGACAGAAGTATTGAATGATGTATTGCTAGAGACTGTTCTAGACTCTGCTGTTCAGCATATTTATAAGTGGCATGGATGAGGGATTAGAAAATATGATTATCAAATTTGCATATGACACAAAGAGATAACAAACACTTCAGAGAATAGCATTAAGATTTAGGAGTATCTTGACAAGCTTGAGCACTGAGGTAAACCCAGCAAGATAACACATCAGTATATGTTACACTGTCCATAAGTACACTCACAAATGATCTGGATAGCTTGTGAATTATGAACAGAATATGATCCAACAGGATAAAACAGCAACAAAAATGCAAATTCAGCCATAGGGAGCATTAAAAAAAACTATAGTGTTAGGGTCAAACATACTCAATTTTCTCCTTTATTCTATATTAGTCAGCCACATCTAGACTTTTGCAGAATCTATATTGTTCTGGCATCACATTTTATGCCAAAGGAGAACAAACAGTATGACAAGGGGTTTGGAAGGGAAAAGTTATAAGGAATAATTGGAGATGCTGTGTATTTTTGGCCTCTAGCAATATATGATAGCTGTCTTCAAGTGTCTTCTGTCATGTAGAAGATGGGACAGAATTGTTCAAAATTGCTCCAGAAAACAGGACAAAAAACAGCATGCTAAATTACAATGAAGTAGATTTTGATTCAAAAAAAGATCCCTGCAGTAAGATCTATCCGACTAAGGATCAGACTTCTCTCTGCTGAACGTGGATGACATATTGAAGATGCTGTAGGAAAAAAAGGACACAGAGTAGGACTAGATGTTCTCAGATCCCTTACATTTTATGAAAACTTGCTTCATTTTATTGAACGAAGCCAATTCAAGAAGGAAAAGTAGTCAGTGGATTCAGGTAATCTTCAGGGTTGATCATGTAAAGAAACCTTTCTAATCACTAAAAGAGATGTTAATGCAACAATTATTTAACTAAATGAAAGGAAATTAATAATAATAATAATAATAATAATAATAATAATAATAATAATAATAATAATATAATGCTGCAAGTACATCAGACGATTGAAGAAGAAAAAATGGCTTTAAAAGAATATCTGAAGGACAATGATGAAGATGCACTGAAATTAGTATATGAGGAAGGCTTACTGACTACTGGAGAGACCAAACTGGCCTACAAGAAAGACCAAATGAAGAACAGAATAGAGGAATGGGAAGACAAAGCACTACATGGCCAGTTCATTAACAAAATAGCTGGGAAAGCAGATAATAACAAGACCTGGAAATGACTAAGAGCAGGAAAGTTGAAGAAAGAGACTGAGGGACTAATTCTGGCTGCAAAAGACCAAGCCTTAAGGATAAATGCATACAAAGTCAAAATTGAGAAGACAGCAACAGACAGTAAGTGCCGCCTATGCAAAGAACCTGAGGAAACAGTGGACCACCTGGTAAGCTGCTGCAAGAAGATCGCACAGACTGACTACAAGCAGCGGCATGACAAAGTAGCAACTATGGTGCATTGGAAAATCTGCAAGAAATATCATTTGTCTGTAAGCAAGAACTGGTGGGATCATAAAATAGAGAAAGTCATAGAAAATGATAAAGTTAAACTCTGGGACTTCAGAATTCAAACAGACAAGCACCTGCAACATACAGTAACACCCCGGACTTAACAATTGTCGATAAGAAAGACAAAAAAGTCTGGATAGTGGATGTGGCAGTGCCTGCAGACAGCAAAATAGATGAGAAAGAACTGGAGAAGATAAAATACAAAGACCTACAAATACAAATAGAAAGACTGTGGCAAAGGCAAGCAAGGGTAGTACCAATAGTAATAGGTGCCTTGGGTGCAATCCCAAAACAAGTGGAGCACCACTTGAACACCATTGGCATTGACAAATTTGCCACTAGTCAATTGCAAAAGGCGGCCTTATTAAGAACCACTTCCATCCTGCAACGATATCTGCAATAACATCAAACATCCACATCTGCCTATCCCAAGTCCTTGGTAAGGACTCGATAGGTAGACAAAAATGCCAAATCCAGTCTGAACATCTGGCTGACTGTGCGATGATCCATAGTAATAATAATAATAATAGTAATAATAATAATAATAATAATAATAACAACAACAACAACAACAACAACGTTGGAAGGGACCTTGGAGGTCATCTAGTCCAACCCCCTGCTCAGGCAGGAAACCCTATACAATTTCGGACAAATGGCTGTCCAGTCTCTTCTTAAAAACTTCCAGTGTTGGAGCATTCACTGCTTCTGGAGGCAGATTGTTCCTCTGGTTAATTGTTCTGTCAGGAAGTTTCTCCTTAGTTCTAGGTTGCTTCTCTCCTTGGTTAGTTTCCATCCATTGTTTCTTGTCTTGCCTTCAGGCGCTTTGAAGAATAGCTTCACTCCCTCTTCTTTGAGGCAGCCCCTGAGATATTGGAACACTGCTATCATGTCCGCCCTTGTCCTTCTCTTCGTTAAACTAGACATACCCAATTCCAGCAACCGTTCCTTACATGTTTTAGCCTCCAATCCCCTAATCATCTTTGTTGCTCTTCTCTGTACTCTTTCTAGAGTCTCAACATCTTTTTTATATCGTGGTGACCAAAACTGGATGCAATATTCCAAGTGTGGCCTTACCAAGGCATTGTAAAGTGGTATTAATACTTCACGTGATCTTGATTCTATCCCTCTGTAAATGCAGTCCAGCACTGTGTTGGCTTTTTTGGCAGCTGCAGCACACTGCTGGCTCATATTTAAGTGATTGTCCACTAAGACTCCGACATCCCTCTCACAGTTACTACTATTGAGCAACATAAAACCTATACTATACCTGCACATTTGGTTTTTCTTGCCTAAATGTAGAACCTTACTTTTTTCACCACTGAATTTCATTTTGTAGATAGCACCCAGTATTCAAGTCTGTCCAGATCCTCCTGTATCTTAAGCCTGTCTTCTGGGGTGTTGGCTATTCCTGCCAGCTTGGTGTCATCTGCAAATTTGATGAGTTCCCCATCTATCCCCTCGTCCAAATCGTTGATGAAGATGTTGAAGAGCACTGGCCCAGAACAGAACCCTGGGGTACGCCACTACACACTTCCCTCCATGTAGATGTGGTTCCATTGAGGACCACACGCTGAGTACGGCCGGTCAGCCAGCTATGAATCCATCTGGTGGTGATGCTGTCTAACCCACATTCTTCTATCTTATCAAGTACTACGTTGTGATCTATTTTATCAAATGCCTTATTGAAGTCCAAGTAAATTATATCCACAGCGTTCCTCTGATCCACTAATTTTGTCACTTGGTCAAAGAATGCAAGAAGATTTGTCTGCCATGATCTGTTTTTGACAAACTCATGTTGGCGTTTAGTAATGACTTTGTTTGCCTCTAGGTGTTCGCTGATTCATTGTTTGATTATCTTTTCCAGAATCTTCCCAGGTATTGAGGCCAGGCTGATAGGTCTGTAATTTCCTGGATCCAGTTTAAAAAAAGAAAAAAGAAGAAACATCTCATATAGTTTACACACCTATGTTATCCTCTTTACATTCATTCAACTATGATGTAAACATTAATGAAGACTAAAATTAAAAAGCTTTAGATATTGTTAAAAACTGTTCAGATAACTTGTGCTGAAAAATGCAGACTCTTTTTTGTATGCATAATCAGTTAAAATTATCCTAACTTGTTTTGAATTATTTACTCTACTGTATATGCATTACTGTTGGCCTCTTACACTAGCTAATTCACCGTAGATTCCTTTTTGTGAAAGGTAACCCATGTATATGTGTATAAAAATATTGTTGATTTCTATGGCCTCTCATGAAATGTACCAAAGCACCAAATATACCCATTGTGTTCTTTGCAATGTCATTTGCAATGTCCCTTTCCTTAAATCTGATCCTTCATCTTTTTGACAACCTTCTTTATGTTTTCAGAATATTTTATTGTCCTGTTTCTCAGTTAAATTTTCCTATTTCTTTTTTTTACTCATGAGAATAATCTGTGAGTGTATCCTAAATATTACAATTTCAGAGACTTTAACTTCTCTTTGTCTTTCAGAATTTCCATTCAAATGACTTTTTAAAATTATTATGTGCTTTTCTATAGTTCAAGGCACATGTCCAGCTAAAGTCATTTTTCATACCTCATAGTATATTTAGGGTCAAAATACAGGTCAATAATATATATGCTTTTGATGCTTTTGCCATTTTATGCCTTTCATGATCCAAGACCTTTGAAGATAGCCAGTGAACCAGCAAAAATAAGTTCTATTTCCTAAAAGAGTTATTTGAAAGTTTTGTTTTGGAGAATTCAGTGGATGTCTAGAAGAACAGCTTAGCAAATATTTCTGTAAAGTTTAGTTATGAAAGAAAAACTTTCCAGAAAACTAGCTTGCCCATCACAATTTTCTTTGCAAAGTTCTACTGTTCTACAGAAGAATGCTGTGTTCATGTATAGCCTTGTCAATATGCTTTGCTGTCTTATAATACAACAAATGCTTATTGTTTTTGTACAGACTTGCCTGTTTTGACTTCTCTAAAATGGTGGCTATTATAAGAATGCTTCAAATTATGTATCTTTTATTGTGCATAAAAATAATTATGTATCTTTTATTGTGCATAAAAATAATTACCTCTGGAGGTAAAAATGCTTATTTATGTAGATGTGCCTTTACTGTATATCCTAGAAATTATTACACATAATACTTTGTAATGGACTATACTTCCATTAGATATGCAAACTTTCTCAATGAATAAATTGATTTGAAAAAGATACCTTATGGTAGAATTTTTTAAATTACTGTGCCAAATAAAATCTCCCTCTCAGTTTTTACCTGTTAGTTCTGCTTTAAGTTTGATATACTTACAATTGACATTTAAAATTAAAGAAAAGAAGTTTTCTAAAATTAATCTCAAAAGGAAAATTTTAATTTAGTATACAGACATCAGAGAATATTACATTTTATTTATTTAATTTACCGGCTGCAAGTGTACAATGACCTCAAAATTGCTTATAATAATGAAATATTGATAAAGGTGCATATGTTTATTCAATCTCTTATAAAATATGTTTATTTTTATTACTTTAATATACAAAGAAAAGGAAGAAAGGAAGATTAGTAAAAGTAGTAAAAAAAACTAAAAAGGAAAGAAAATAACAACATAGAATAAATTATATGTAACGAAACCACTCCCTCAGATTTTTAGATATACAATTAAAACTGACCACATATATTAATATTGTTCAATTTCTCATTATATTAGTAGAAATCCAATTCATAAACACAAAGCAAATAAACAATAGTCCCTGGAAATAAATCTAGCTGTCAGATGTTAAAGAAACCTTTTTTGCTTGTCCCATGCTCAATAAGTCCATAGTTGTTCATAAAGTGATAAATTCTGAATGCTGGTATAGAATGTCAAAGTACATTACATATTTAAAAACTTATTGATGTTAATATTACTATATAAATAATTATTTATTACTATATATTAATAAAGTTATTGATATTAAGCTAAAAATTAGCAGCACAGTAACACTCATAGCAAAGTTAACAGCCATTTTTTTTAAAACATACAGTGATGTGAACAATTAATGTGGAAAAAAAATCCCAACCTTTAAGATAGATTCATTTCAAGATAATAAAATGAATTCTACATAAAGACTGTGGTCTACATAGGGCTGCGGTTGAAAATTATGCTGAAGCTACAGCTAGTTCAAAGTAAGACATATGGATAGTGATAGGTCAGTCTTGTTTTAGCTAGTGCTGCCTGTTTACGTAGCTCTGGTCATGCTATCCTTTAGGATAGCCTGAAATTTTGACTCTTATAACAGGCTTCAGGAAAGAGTCATTTGAGACACCATTCTGTTATCAAAATGATTTGACTGTTATTGATTGACTTATATGGGTGTATTGTGCAAATACATTATTTCCTAATGTGAGCTCTTCATACTTTCATTGTGAATGTTCCAACACTGGAAGTTTTTAAGAAGAGACTGGACAACCATTTGTCTGAAATAGTATAGGGTTCTCTGCCTGAGCGGGGGGGGGGGGGGGGGG
>NW_015386661.1:92305-107690 GCF_001527695.2 Protobothrops mucrosquamatus | reverse complement strand
TATATAAATAAGAAACATACTTGATATTCCTTAATATTCATTTGTTCATACATCACATTTCAACTCTGTTCCATTAAAACAACTTTTCTAGAATTCTTTCGCATAACTAATCCTTACCTTAGTGATAACTTTTGTTTATAAATATTCTTAATATCAACCAAAATACATTCCAATATACACAATCAATGGAGGGTTTTAGCTTCCACTAATTCATCTGGGCCAAGTTGTGCAATAAAGATTTTTTTTAATGGAGTATACTGCCCTTTAAAATTTTAGCCAATCTAAGTTGCTATTGATTGGTTATGTGTCATCAAGTCAGGACCAACTCTTAGCAACCACAAAGGTTTTCTTTAGGAACTTCAAATATTTAGAGTTATATTCATTGCTGCTGAGTTCATGAAACTTGCTATTTTCCTTTTTCCTTCCACAGAACTGCAGATTTATCCAGAATGCTAGTTCTTCACATAATATATCCAAAAGTTGATAATCTCAAATGAGAACTCTGGATTGATTTGTTCGATGATCCATCTGATTGTTTTCTTAGCTATCATTGTATTCTCATGAGTCTTCTGAAACAAGTTTAAAAGTGTCAAGATCTGTTACCATTAATTTGGTCTTCTTTATATTTATTTATTAATCAAATTTATATAGTCACCAAAGGCAGTTCTGGATGGCAAACAAGAATCAATAAGAAAATAAATAATACAAAAAAATGTATAATATAAAAGTTATATTTATTTATGAATCAAATTTGTATAGCCACCCTCTATTTAACTTAATCTCATTTTTCACTGTACTGCTTTATTTATATTATTAAACCTTACAGATCTTTTGCATTTTTATCTATCAGGGTAGAGTCGTCAGCATATCCTAGTTTGATTATGTTTCGTCATCCAAGTTTGAAACCATATAGCTTGACTTAATATGGAGAAAACATACAACCTTATTTCATACCTTTGCTGTCCTGAAACCATAATATAGTCAACACGATTTCTATATATTCCATGTGATGATATCCATATACATAAACATCATTTTGGCTTTTGAAGACTATGTTTGACCTTGGGCAAAACTGATGCTCCTGCTTCCCTTTGGTTTCCTAGATCATAACATCAAACTACTTCTTCCTCCTTAGTGTTTCCTTATTACATTCCATTTTTCTACTGTAATTCTACATTTCCAGCTTTAGTTTTCTTGTCTGATATGGCAATACAAGCAACTAGACATCCCAAAGGATTTAATTTAGCTAGATGATATTAGTATTTTAAAGATCCTTAGCTCTTCCTCAGTATCATGTTTGTTTATCTCTTTATGATATTTATATGCCAACCATCCAATATGAATCGGAGTGGCATACAATAATACTATTAAAACACAAAAATATTCTAAATTTTATTATAATAAACAACTCAAAAGGGTAGGGAGAACATAGATGTTATACACAGCCACCTGTCCCATTCCTGTGAGATTTCCCCCCCATAGCTAAGATAGTTTCCCTTACAATAATCCAAATGGTTCAGAAAGTTGATTGGCAAAAAAATCTCTAAAATATTAATAACCCTACTTTGGTATCTCACCCTTTTCACTTCTTCATCTTAAGAAGCATATTTTAAAAACCAAAATTATGCCAGCATCTCTTAGAAAAGAATCTTTACTACACCATTTTATCACCTAAAAAGTATTCTTATTGGCTTTTGTAGTTCTAAATTCATTTAACTGGTGTTAAAAACACATGAAGTAGTGAATCCACTTAAGTTTTTTAAAAACTTGAATCTCAAACACCAGTTGCTATAGTGAAAGAAAGGACACAAATAACCAATCTAATGTATTATTTATAGCATAGCTTTGTCTGATATACCAACATGCTAATTGCATCACTTTGGATATATGTTTATGCAACAAAATACCTACTTGTTTGACCTGATTTAAATATGGCACTAGGGGAAGGGAAGCTTTCACTGTATTTTAAACCTACAATTTCAATAGCTTTCTTTCCTATTTTTAATCTGAGAAAGACATTTTTCTTCTTCTTTCCTTAACTAGCTGGAGGTGCGGAGGAGGGGAGAGAGATAAAGAGAGGAAGAGTGCACTTAATCTACCATGGAGATGTAGTCAGCTAGCTTTGAGTAGTCCATTATAAACAATAAGCTTCACTGGGTCTTAGCAACAATTATAAACACAACACACCCAGAATCTGGGCCATATTACCATATTTAGTATGCCGGATTGAACTGGCAAGAGTTTTCAATTATTCCCTAGGGGAAGAAAAAGTGGATAGAGATTAAAGATTATTTTACTCAGTTAATCCTTTTTATACTGAATGTTTCCACCATATCTCTTCCTAGAAATTGACTTTATGCTAGGAAAATCTCATTTCTTTCATCATGGTGTACAAATAATTTTGTGCAATTCCATTTCCTATATTAAAATGCAGGTGAAAAATAGACCTACCTTTAACATCAGGGCTTCAGTAACTACTCCCTATAGCTGAAGGAGATCTGCACAAATTATTGTTGTAAAGATATAGATGCTCTCATTTATAATGTAAAAACAATAAGCTGATTATCCTAAAGATGTGTCAAATAGCATATAAAATGATTTTAAAAAATGAAATCTCAGACTGATTTTTTTCTTTGTTTAAAGCATTTCAAAGTGTCTCTCAGAACTATACAGGCAACCTAAAACTGCTAATCAATAATGATTAATCATTAATAATTAAAGCCATTTTAATTTAAAGCAATTAAAACAATGCAGCATAGGACACTAATGAAAAGTACTGCCCAAAGTACTTTTGATTAATTAAAAAAAATACAATGTAATCATTTTAGATTTTCACTTGCAAAGTCATAAACAGTACTTTCATTTTTTTTCCTGTATTACCTTTAGCATGATGATGATGTTGATGATTGATGATGATGATGGAGATGATCCAAAGGAAAATTATTATTTTTTTTCATTTTTTGATGCATGGTTGTCTCAGCCAAGAGAATCTGTTGACCTAAACCAAAATCCAACCCTCCTTTCCCTGTTCCAATATAATCAATAATAGTGTCCATACAAAGTTTTGTTATATGAAGAAAATTAAAAAATATATAATAAATTCTGCTGATTTTTATCACTGAAGAATATATTTATATCAGCCAATATTAATGGACTGGTGGTTAAAAAATCTTCCTTTGTCTGTTTCTTTCTTCTCCCTGTTTATGTTTCTCCATGTGTGTGTGTGTGTGTGTGTGTCTGTGTTTAAACAGCAGAGTACAGTACAGCAGAGAAAATAAACATCCTTTGACATTACCCTGTTGCACTGGCCACCCCATCCCTTGTTATATTGGAATAACCTGGAGTTAAAAAAAACACCCACTTCTACCATTTGCATATATCCTTATGGGGTTGGATGATGGCTTAATAAAAATTATTCATACATTGGGAGGTGCTCTTTAATATTTAAGGTCCCAAATCATGAAGCACTTTAAATATTGCAGAATATTTAATAAAAACAACAGAACAGCAAGTGACAAATATTTTGTGGAGCAAAGGGGGAATACATTCAAATTACTCTAATGAAAAATGCATATATTTTCGCTTTGATATTTATGCTTTATTTCTTTTAAACATTTATGTCTACATTCAGAAAAAGGATTTTAAGATGGCATGTTAAAAAAAAAAAAAATCTGGTAGTCTGCATAATAGAAGCAACATAAGACCTAAAGTAAAGTTTTGTAGAATTGACAAGTATAAAACTATTTCTTGAATGTTCAAATTCAGTATGGAAATGAGCAAACAGAAATGTAAAAAAGCACAGAAATAATGTACATCTCCATCATGAAAGTATTTAGTAAACATATTCATCTTTTTCTCGCTACCTGGATAACTTCTCGATAAATATAAATAGGACTGTGAATAGATCAAACAAAATTGGCTCACAAATGTTGAAATGAATTGATATACTACAAAACAGAACAGAACAGGAAGCACTGAATCCAATCCAGATTGGTATGCAAAAGAATTCCCAGCCTCTGCACAGTGGCTGAAAGGCAAAGAAATTCCTGAGTCACAAAGTGGTAGAGGAAGGATGTATTTGTGTGTAGGGAATCCTGTCACCAATATCATAAAAATGTGTGAGTTCCAGTAGACAGTTAATGTTGCGTATTTCGACCTTCTGAATGTGAATCATCGGAACTGAAGTTGTTTCCTTCTGGATGATACCAACATTGAGTTGGGATTATTTCTTTACCTGGATAGTGTTGCACAACACAAACAATGCACATCCCACCCATCCCCACACACAAAGGGGTTTGTCATGGAAATGTATATAGCATTGAGCATTTAAATACACAGAGAGTAACTGAGCTTGCCTCATAAGCAGCCACATTGAAAGGCAAAAAGAAAGCATGCAAAATAATTTATTCTTATTTTTACAGCAACTTGAAATATTGTTAAGTACAAGATGACTAAAAAATTCAAATTCAGGGTGTTCAATATTATGCTGGGTAAAATAAAGCTTCCATGTACAACAACCAACAGCATCCAACATGGCTTTATATCATTGCATCTGGTTTTAAGTGTGATGTCAAAGTGGGAATTGTGTTGCCTATATTTCATAGTGTGAGGCTGAACTGTAAGCTGCTGTTGCTATGGCTGCAAAACCATCCACTGCATCACTTCAGTTTTCTATAGCTAAACTCTTTGTGGAATATAAATTTCCACTGCAGCAGAAGCCAGGTAATAGTGTAACAAAACTGCCTCAAATCCTTTCAAGTCCTAATCTGATTTCCAGACTTGTGTTTAGTATTGCTTTTCAGACTCCATTGTTTACAAAGGTAGGGTAATTCACAAAGAAAGCACTCCAGCCAGATTTGTAGTTATATTAATAAATTCAGGAAAATGGATCCCTCCCTCTGCCTGCACTCCATACACAAGATGGAACTGTTTCCCGTCTCTTTATTTAGCCTGCTGCAATTCAAAGCAGGCAGGCTGCCTTGCCATCTTTCTTTTTGTTGTTTCCCTTTTGTGGTTCCTGTTTTGTAAGGCTTTGCACTTCCAAGTGAAACAACATTGTCCTAAAGTTTTCCTTGCTGTTCAGCAGTAAGTGTCAGACTTCACATGTATAACATTGTCTGAGGCGTTTGTTCCGCTCCCTCTTGAACCACTGAAACTAATGCTCAGTCTCTATTAATGTCTCAGTCCCTGGAAACTGCAGCCTAGTCTCTCCTATAATTAATCTTGCAGGTACTGCCTTGACATTATTGGTTCACCAGCAGAGCAGAACTGCCTCAGCCATCAATAATAATTCAACACATTTGGATGAGGCCTACACCCATAGCCCACAGATGTAGCCAACGGTGTGAAATCTCCAGAATGCCACTCAGGTTTGAAAAACAGAGTGTGTGCACACATGTGTGAGTGGTGGGTGAGGGAGAAGCCCCCTGCAAACTAAATAAGCTCATTTGCTTGCTTGAAAATCTTCCAACTAAAAGAAAGGGTTCTGTTCTCCTGCTAACCATGGTTGAGCCTTTGTTTCTAAACATAGTTCCTGTTTGTCACCGAATTTCTTAGTGTTACACAGTGTTAAGGCTGAGGCTGTTACAAATTGTCTTTCACAGATGTTGGGAACAGGAGAGGTAGGGGATTTATTACTCATTATTTCTGTATTACTGATTGAACGTGAGGTGCATCCCCAATTTGACTCACTGCAGGCTTTTCAGCTCTTCCTTTCTCTTTCTTTTCCAGCCACAAATGTTCTTTTTAGTTTGGTGTAGACAGCAGCTGTGCAATTTCAAGCAGAATGTTTGCTTTGATCCTCTTCCTTTAATTGAAATCCACAATTATGAAATTTGCTTCTTTTATGTTTGAAAGTTTATTGGTTTAATCTACAAAATGTGCTGTCTTGCTGTCTTGCACAGTTAAAGGCAACAGCTGGGATTTAAGTTGTGACATAGATGACAAAGTGGGAAGAGGTTCCCCTTTGTGTTTCTTTTACTGAATGAGAACAAAGCTTTTTTTCATAAGATTTTAGCACACTCAATATTTTGAGTAGGATGCTTAATAAAAATGTTTGCTAAATACAAACAGCTGATTTCCATATGTTTTCTTTAAGTGTTTGAAAAGAACAGAAACCTTCAAATTGGAAGAAAAAGCTACATGTTAATTTTGGATCTTTTAAAAAGAGATGTTAATTTTGATAACAGCAACAACCATTTTAACAATACTTTAATTGCTCTAAAGATTCTGAAAATGAAATACCATTTTTACTAGTAGATCCCCAAATAATTGTATTTGAATAAAGGACAAATAACTATTAAATTCCTTATGCTGTGGGGAAAAATGTTGTCTGAGTAGTAATACCTCCTGGCTGTCCATATATTATACTATTATAACCAAGGACCACAAATGATTAGAAGAACCTTTTAAAAGATAAGTTCTAAATAGTTGATTTTTTAAAATATTTTTAAAGATTTTCAACAGAAGATAAAAACTAATATAATGGAAAATTGAAAAGGAAAAAGAACTTTTCTCAATGGGACCTTCCATTGAGAAAATTAAATTGATTATTGATGTCAAATCTATCTATAGTAGTCCCCATAGGAAAAAAAAAGTCCCTTGATGACCCCAGAATGCTAGATGGATTATAATGAGTCACTGGTCCTCTAAATAATTTAAGTCTAAGCAGTATAAACTTTGTACATCATAGCATGCAGTTTTAAAGTTGGTTCAGGATGCAATTAACAACCAGAAAGATTGTTTCAACATACTGGGTGACATGGAATGCCATGTAGACCCCATGTACCACTCATGCTGCTATATTCTAGATCAATAATAATTGTAAGACCATACTTAGGGGCTACTCTTTAGAGTCTTTAATAAGATTACATTACTTTCTATAGCTGCTCAGAGATTTTAAGAAGTTGCAAATAGTTTATGTTTACACACCCACAAGTACTTTTGTTAGACTTGAATGTTAAGGACAATATACCTACTAGTTCTTAAACAACCTTATATCTTGCAGGGCCTCCTATTCAGGTCTCAAGGTATCAAGCAAAAGCCTCCCAATATTATTTATGACTATGTCCTGAGAAATAAGAACAGAAGCACTGCATAGTGGCATTGTAACCTCCAGCTTCTCCAACAAACTTTCAAAAGCCAAACTGATGTAACCACAGCATTGTGCTCCTTCTGTCAATTTTCTTCTACACTTAATGCAACAGGTATGTCAAGATTGTCTCTATGCTGAATCCAGGTGTAAATCTATATTGGAAAAGATCAAATGAATATATTAAATTTAAGAATTCCTGAAAATGCACTTCTGTCTTCTCCAGCAGCTTGATTAATTATGGAATACCGCACTCCAATAGAATTAAATGACAGCAATTATAGCTTTTTAAGAAAGGACTGTCTCTAGTACAAAATGAGGAATTCTTCCTATAAACATGAAGACTTAATGAACTGAATGACCACTGGCTGGATAAAATACATATTGGATCTTATAATAAAAACTGGGCAGGGTGAGGCATGGAATCTAACAGACAAATATTGGGTATGAATAAAGCAAATACCCTTGGTCACTCCCTTGAGAAGTCCAGCAATGGAACTGATTTAGGCTGATATCAGTATGCACTAGGTACCTCACATGAAATCATATAAGAACCTGTTTATTAGTGTGGTTAGGGTGCTGACTTAGGAGACTATAGGTTCTACTCCCGCTTTTGCCATGAAAGCTGGCTGGTTGAATTTGGGCCAGTCAATCCAATTCACAGGGTTGTTGTTGTGGGGAAAATGGGAGGAAGGACTATTAGGTATATTTGCCACCTTGAATTAATTATAAAGTAATAAAGGCAGGATTAAAAAAATCTAATAGTTAGATGGTAGGTAGATAGATAGATAGATAGATAGATAGATAGATAGATAGATAGATAGATAGATAATAAAATCAAGCATTAATCCATATGTTTACCCATAAACTATATAAACAGATCATATGATCTATACAAACAGATCATAATAGGCCTCTGATTTTATCGTCATTGATCACAGGTAGCAGCTGCATTCCCAGAATTTCTTCTAATAAAATAAAATTTCTTCTAATTCTTTTGTTCAATCTGTCTTTTCTGTTTTCTTAAGTCTCTCATATTAGTTTTATAAGTGATTCCCTGATGCACTGTACTTTTTGCTTTCATTCATAAGGTAAAGGTTAGAATTAGCAGCATTTAAATGTTAGGGGTTGATGGGCATATCTGGAATTTAGAGAGCACATATTGAGTATTCTGACCAAATGAATGTCTGAGTGAGTGTACCTAGTCACAACACACTAAAAGACAAACGGGTAAAGATACTCCATAGTACTATACTTGCTGTTCTCTTAGTGTACTTTTGTTTTGTTTTCTCTGAGTAAGGGGAACATACTTGCAAACAAAGCAAGTATGAAGGCAGGACAAGAATCAATGGGTGGAAACTAATCAAGGAGAGAAGCAACCTAGAAATAAGGAGAAATTTCCAGACAGTTAGAACAATTAATCAGTGGAATGACTAACCTCCAGAAGTTGTGGATGTTTCAACACTGGAGGTTTTCAAAAAGAGATTGGACAACCATTTGTCTAAAATGCTGTAGGGCAGGGGTCTTCAAACTTGGCCCTTTTATGACTTGTGGACTTCAACTCCCAGAATTCCTCAGCCAGCCTGGCTGAGGAATTCTGGGAGTTGAAGTCCATAAGTCATAAAAGGGCCAAGTTTGAAGACCCCTGGTGTAGGGTTTCCTGCCTGAGAAGCGGGTTGAACTAGCAGTCCTCCAAGGTCCCTTCCAACTCTGTCATTCTGCTATTCTATTGTGTAAAGCAATGCTATCCATTTTGATTTTCTGAAAATACTCATGGGGACAAATTGGAACCTCAAATAATTTTTAGCATAAAGGTAATGTTGGAGCTTTAAGCTTTGAGATACCTTTCCTTTCCATTTGCTTATTTCATTCCAATTTAAAAGTAGTTAAAAATCAGATAAAGGAGAAAATTTGGTGAGCATGAAAATTATCCTTGGTTAAGGCACCATCTTACGAACAAAGTTGTAAGAACAAAGCAAAACACATATTTGGTCACTGTTATCATTGTGGGACTCACATAAAAGTAAATTTGTATGTATTTTATGTTTAAATCCTGTTCAGCCTTACAGTTCTCCAGAGCTACATTTTGGAAAAAAATGTGGGCATAGTCAGTAGCATATAAAAAGGAACAGGATATGTCAGGTTAGGAATATTCTCCGCCATTGAATCTAATAACTACTATAAGGGCAAGAAATTCAGTTCTACATGATTGCACTTGGAAAAGATTGAAGGTACAATTATTCAATCATCAAATTTTAGCAGGAGTGTAAGAACAGTTAAGACAAGGCTGAAGAAGTTTTGAGGAGAAAGATGTGATGAATTGAAAAGGAGAAAATTGTGTGGCAAGAAATATAATTGTTAACTTTGACTGAGGGAGTAGAAATGGTAAAAATGCTTTGAATTAATACATTGGAAATGTAAATGTAAGATTTAAATAGGAGAGCTTCCATTTGTCTTCATACATTTTAATGATTAAAAATTAGTCAAGACACTGCCATCATAGCTCAATTTTTTTTAACAGGTATTTTATTTTATTTATTTTATTATTATTATTATTATTTTATTTTATTTTATTTTATTTTATTTTATTTTATTTTATTTTATTTTATTTTATTTTATTTTATTTTATTTTATATTTTGTTGTATATCTTTCCTTAAATTGTGAGTGGAACCACCAAATTTTGACATCTATTTCTACATCACGATCTATTTGGTCAAGATAGAATCCTTAGAAATTGAGTACAGAGCCTGGAAACACAGTGACAAAAATGTAATACTGAAATATAATTTCTGGGTAGAGAACAGAAGTGAAACAAGTCTTTAAGCCTAGTTTTCATTTGTGGAGGGAAGGACTTCACCAGTTCAACATTTCAGAGGTACTGCCATCTTTAATCCACCATTACTAACTGTTCACTTGTTCAGTTCCTACCTCCTGCTGGGCAAAATTATTCTTTTTGCTAGCAAGTAGAGGGATGACAGAAAAGCATGCTGTTTTCAGTGCAGGATATAGCAACTTGATTCTGAGACTCTGTTCACAATGTGGCTCAAAAAGATAACCAGGTACTAGGCAACACAAGAAGGTTTACACTGGGCATTGTATGAAAGGAATGACACTTTCTATACTGAAGATGCTAGATAAGCAATGCTGTTTGATAATTCAACATAAAAAAGTGCACACAACCGAGTAAGGTTGTTTAATTTCTCTGGAACTGATGGAAGAAAGAAGAAGGGATTCATCATCATCATTAAACAGCTTATGTTTAATTAGTCTGCAAACTCCTAGGATAGGTATCAATGTCTCTTACCTTCAGAAATTTAATTTCAGTGATTCACACAGGAAAAATAACAATTTCTATCCCAGAATTCTGTTATTGAGTGAATTATAAAAGTAATAAATTCAAAGAATCCTTGATTGCAGTTTCTAAGATTCTGTAGAATAGAATAGAATAACAGAGCTGGAAGGGACCTTAGAGGTCTTCTAGTCTAACCTCCTGCTCAGGCAGGAACCTATACCATTTCAAACAATTGGTTGTCCAATCTCTTCTTAAAAACTTCCAGCATCCACAACTTTTGGAGGTGAGTTGGTTAGGAAATTTCTTCTTAGTTTTAGGTTGCTTCTCTCCTTGACTGGTTTTCATGCATTGCTTCTTGTCCTGCCCTCAGGTGCTTTGGAGAATAGCTTGACTCCCTCTACTTTGTGGCAACCCCTGAGATATTGTCACCCTAGTCCTTATTTTCATCAGACTAGACATACACAGTTCCAGCAACCATTCCTTATATGTTTTAACCTCCAGTCCCCTGATCATCTTTGTTGCTCTTCTCTGCACTCTTTCTAGAGTCTCAACATCTTTTTTTACATCGTGGTGACCAAACCCCAATGTTATTAATTCATTTTATTCTGATTTTTTTTTTACTTTTTGTGACCTAAATTTGGATTCCTTATTTTTTTTTGTTAAAGCCACTTTGTTTAATTTTACATTCATGTTTAATTTTTTTAAATTATTTTGTTTCAAAATTGTTGGCTATGTTTATTGCATAGAAGATATCAAAGGAGATCTCTTGTGCAATAAACATACCCAACAATTTTAAAACATAATACTTTTGTCCATTGCAGTCCACATTACATTTTTTTCTTTTCTGAAGCTGAAGTCTTCCAATGCTGCCATCTCATTTTCTGTTTAATAAGAAGTAAGCTGGATTTAAAATATTCTAATTTTTCACTATATTAATTCAGTACAGAAATCTAGGTTAAAGGATAAGGAAAAATAAATATTTCCATTGCAAAATTCAGGTACACTTGCACATTTTCCTTTCATTATTAAAGAAAGTAGTTCAGGATTGATTTAGGGGCTCATTCTGACATACTTTTGAGCAATTATAGTATTATGTGTGCAACAAAATGGAGCAGTTTTCCTTTTTTTATTTTTGAAAAGCGACCTTTTTTGAAATTCATAAAAGCGGTATTCCATCAGGGCAACATTTTGAAGTCACTGTGGGTAAAACATCAAATTATCAGCAGTTATGCAAATGCTAATTATTTGTCAAAGATAAATAGATAAATTTGCAGCATTAGTAGGATGACTTCAGAAACCAAAGAAGAATAACATTGTAAGCACTAGAGGGCTATGCAAAGAGAAGAGGAAACTATGCACATTTACATATGAAAGAATGGTAAGTATATGTCATTAGACATTCTGAATTATAGGTCCTGTTATATCATTGTTCAGATAAGCACTTGGACTTTGAAGGTGAGTGGCTGTTTTTGTTCCTGGTTTTCTGGTTACAGAATTGACAAATTTAGGGCTCAGGGAGAAGAATATTTTTCACTGATCCTTTCTTTTTCTTGAAAGGGACCAACATAATCACCCTTTGAATTTCAGTGGGCAAGACTACATTTCATCAGTCAAATGGAAAAAAGAGTAAGGAGTCTATAACAGGCAGCGAAAAGGAGAGAACTATATGCCCAAGTGTGTATGTGTGGGATACTTTAGGTTGTCCCTTTAAAAATTAAAAAAATAATGCAAAGATGGTAAATATAGTTTAGATGAGGGTGTTGTGGGCCTTGTAAAAGGATTAGCAAAATAATGATCCATGTGGCTTAGATATGTTTATCCGTTCAATCCCATTTCTTCCCACCTTAAAGATTGTCATAAAAATATTCTTTTCAATATATGCATTTTTAAGAGCACATATCTTAAAACAACTACTCTTAAACAAATTGTGGAGCTATTATGGCTTATATCAATTGTCCCCAACATAACTGTCTCAAAGATTACTGAATATATTCCATATAATTCCATATAATTAGAAGAACTGTGATCCAACACATGGAAGCAATTAGACTTGTTCAGTCATTTTGGCTCAATTGGTATATCTGGATTTTTTAAATCAACCCTCAATGTAGTTCCAAGAAATGGAAATTTAATTTGTTGGCTAATAGAACTGGTGGTCTGCCACTTGTTATGTCTCATAATTGAATTAATACTTATTTAACTAAAGTTATGAATAAATACATATTTAACTGAAGTTCTGTTTATCGTGCTAGAAATATCAGGAAGTGTTGGTTAGTATGTACATCAGGGAGGTTTTCAGTCAGCTAAAAAACTTCCATATGAGCTGAAAATCCGAGAACCCGATCTTAGGACCTGAATAAGTTCATAATAGCAGAAGATATTTTTCTAAAAGTCTGATCTCAAGCTGTTTACAATTTTAAAATTTAGTAGAAATACATTACAATAGGGTTATGAGAGGTATTAAGTAACCGCTTGAAGCAACACAAACTTTGATTCTCACAAACTAGCTCCCACAAGTATACTTTTTATTATTATTATTTAAATCAGATTAGTGCAGTCCTACACAGAAAGCATAGCAATAATCTGGTATGAATACAAATACTACAACTACTATGAAACCAGATCCAGTAAGTTTAAGATTTTAAAAGGCATGCCTAGCCACTACAAATACTTATGCTTCCATAGATAAATCTGGGCCTAGGAGTATTTTCAATCTGTATAACCACTTATTGTACTTTTATTCAGCATAAGATTGATTCTACCCCAAATCTGTTGCTACCTGTAACTGAGATTGCCAGTATTAATGATCAAAGATTTCTCTATCATATCAAGAAATTGTCCTTATCCATCCTATTTGTTCTTGAACTGACAAAAAACTCAAGCAACTTGTTTGTTTATTTACTTATTTGTTTTATATGCCACCCATTTCATGGTTTGAGTCAATATGCATTTTGCTGTCTTCATTTCCAGCCTGGACTGCCTTTATTCTAGCTTATCACTGGGTGGAGGTGTCCCAATTTTGTGATGTGCAAGGTGTGTCAAGCAATGCAACTAATGGATTCCTCCAATTTTGCTGCCCTCTATTCCTTCTAAGCATCACAAGCTGATGAGAAACAATCCTTCAAGTAAGGCAAGGTTATGGTGGCACAGCTTGGGGCCAGAAAGCTGAAATCTTCTTGCTTCTGTGCAATCAAGATGAGAGGACATTTTATGTTAGTCACATTCCCACTGTTTGGGGCCCTGGTTTGGTTAGATGGGAAGCATGATTCATCTCTCTTCGATCCAGATGAAAATAAACAAGTGACATTAAATCAGTCCAAATAGCCCATAGCCCATCACTTTTGAGCTTTCAGTGTAGAGGAGAAAGGAGAAAATACTGTGGAGGCTAAATGACTTTTAGAAGTACTGATGAGAAGGTTGATGAGGGATGCTGTTACTAACTAGGGACTAGCCACTGACAGCAGCACTGGTATTATTTGATTTTTGGCTCTGACATGCCTTTGCAAATACACACACACACAAAGCCTTTGCATTGGTATGTTCAAAGCTTCAGGTACAGAATGTTCTAGAGAATACAGGAACATTCCCTTCCCTACTAATTCCATGCCATTCGGGGAACATGGCAATTTCTGCAAGTAAAATCTTGAAAGTAAAAGCAGTTCAAGGGGTCCTGCAAATGTTATTCTGAATGAAACAAGTCAGTGTGGGGATCTTCCTGTTTACTCCAGAAAACACAGAACCACCTTCAAAATGGCATGAACTAGAAGAGGTTAGGGATGGCCCTGAGAAAGAGCAGAATGTCCCACAATGTTCTGGACTTTCCATTTATGAATCAGAAATTGCATTTTTCGACTATGCAGGGTTTGTTAATATTTAGGACTGGGAGAGGTGAGGGGTGGTTTTGTTGAATATGGTGGTGCCAGGAGTTCAGTCCTGATCAGCTCAAGGTTGATTCATCCTTCCATCCTTCCATGGTCAGTAAAATGAGGACCCACATTGTTGGAGGCAATATACTGTCTCTGTAAATGACTCAGAGAGGGCTGTAAAGCACTGTGAAGCGGTATATAAGTATTAGTGCTATTGCTATTATGTTGTTGTGGTGGTTGTTGTTTTCCCTTGGCTTTTTTCCCCATCCCCAAAGTATTTGGAGCGGCATTGGGACACATTGTTTCAGGTTACAAAATACCCTGTTTTAAAATGAGTGAGGACAAGGCAAATAACAATATCCTTTTTTTCCATAGAAAAGATTTTTCTGACATGATGTAGATGGGAAGAAAGTCAAAAAGAAGGAGGGGAGGCAGAGGAAAAGGGGAAGCTCCATTTTTTAATTTAAGGCTGCTTATTTATTTAATCAATCAATCATTCATTTATGAACAAAAGGTCAAGAGGCATTACAGACAGCAAACGTATTTGCTGATCTAATGATGACAAAAGGAAATGGAAGGAAAGATCATAAATGGGATAGCAACATCCAATGGTGGAAAGAGCAAAAGAGAATTAATGATGAATGGACATCCAGTTAAGCCATTTAATAAAGCCATTCTTCATTACTGAAATCTCTGATGATTCCCATCATAGATCATTTTAAAATATGTGTTTCACTAAGCTAATGTAGGGCAGATCCCAAAATTTTCATTTAGCATTGAAACACCAGGTTTTTCTACATTGTAAGAATGGGAGGATATGTCAGAAAAAATATGTGGCCAAATTTGGCTGGATGTTTGAAATACTCTTCAATGATACTATTTTCTTGACAGTAGTAAGATAAATATCTGAACATTTTCCAAGTGACACACTCTCTGGATTTGGGCACAATTTTGAGCAGTGTTTGAAGCCTGAAGAGTCAAACTTTGAAGGGTTTACATAAACGCAACCTCCTTCTGTGAACTGAACTAATTAAACACTAAATCAGCCATTATTACAGATGGTCAGAGTCTCTCTCTCTCTCTCTCTCTCTCTCTCTCTCTCTCTCTCTCTCTCTCTCTCTCTCTCTCTCTCTCTC
>NW_015386661.1:90541-92077 GCF_001527695.2 Protobothrops mucrosquamatus | reverse complement strand
CTCCCCTCTCTCTTTTTATAATATTTCTGCTTCTATCTTTGGAGGCCCATTTTCCTCAAATATATTCATTATTCATGGGCTTTCATTTAATAATTCAGGAAGAGAATTTAAATATAATTAATTTAAGTGATATAAAGAAGGTACTATTATGAAGCAAGGTCATAATTGATTTATTTCCAAATATAATTTACAATTTTCTAGCAAAATGTAACTTCATGTTTGACTCCGATACAAATAATAATAAAAACATATCATGCCCTTTTATTTGTATTTTTTGAATATTATTTATATGTATTATAGTGGTTACATGTTTCTATAAATAGAACAGTTCTGATTAATGGGTATAAAGTTATTTTAAGTGAAACCTAATTGGAAATAAAAACTAAATGCTACAGTTTTACCCACATTTATATGAAAATGAATCTCATTAAATACAATGACACATATTTATGATTTTTGCATAGTATTACACTTTTATTTTTGTTTATTTATATCAACCACCTTTAACTTAGAAAACTGTATTCAGTAGCACTTATTCCCAGGTGAGAGTAAGGTTAGCATCTTAGTCATTAATTCTTAGAACCACTAAAAAGAGAAAGGTGCATAAAGGAACATTTTCCCAATGCTTACAGAGTAAAATATATGGGAAGGGGAAATTATTTTGGAGTTGATTACTTTGAGTACAAGATCAACAATTTAGCTATACAAAATACTTTCTCTGGCAGAGTTTTGCTTCTAGTTAATATTTCTGAGTGAAACTAATAAGACTTAAAAGTGGCTTCCTACTGTAGAATATGTCTAATTCCCTACTTTAGCCAATTTGCCTTCAAATATTTATTTTCTTGTACTACTAAATAGTGCCCTGGTATGCTCCCTACCACCCCAATGGAACTTAAAATGGACAGGTCAGTCCTCAAAATAAATACTGTGCTAGGGCCTAAAATTGTCATATTTCTTCCTTAAAATATTCAGATTGAATAGGGAAGATACTATGCAAAGACATACTTCAAAAATGTTCCAGAAGAAATGCTTTGGAATTTGTGCATGCAAAAGATCTTCCTTCAGTTCATCAGGGCAAACCCCCATTTTTCAGGATTCAGGATTCATCCCAAGAAAAGGTCCTATTTTAAGAGTTGCATTACCTTAATTAGTTGATTCTTTAAAGCAACGCCACCATTGTTGTTTTTTCTTTCTCAGACCAAGAAAAGTCAGGTTGTTTTAATAAATAGCAAAGAATAGTAGGTCTGAAATATGTCTTTCAAATAACTTTTCAAGAGAACATATTCCTAGGAGATATATTTCCCCAACTAAAAAATGATCATCAAACCAAAATACTCAGATAAAACCACCCAGGAAAAAAAAGAGATGGGTGAAATAAAAGGCAAAGACACACTTAGCCTTAGAGGCACAGCATGAAATAATTCAAAGAAGTCTGTTTTATTTGTTTCAGATTCAGAGTTTTATAACTAACCTATGCTTCGAAAAACATGGTGTTTGGGGAGATTTTAACAACAACAACAACAACAACAACAACAA
>NW_015386661.1:84997-89539 GCF_001527695.2 Protobothrops mucrosquamatus | reverse complement strand
AGATAAAACCACCCAGGAAAAAAAAGAGATGGGTGAAATAAAAGGCAAAGACACACTTAGCCTTAGAGGCACAGCATGAAATAATTCAAAGAAGTCTGTTTTATTTGTTTCAGATTCAGAGTTTTATAACTAACCTATGCTTCGAAAAACATGGTGTTTGGGGAGATTTTAACAACAACAACAACAACAACAACAACAATAACAATAACAATAACAATAACAATAATAATAATAATAATAATAATAATAATAATAATAATAATAAAGTTGGAAGGGACCTTGGAGGTCATCGAGTCCAACCCCCTGCTCAGGCAGGAAACCCTATAACAGTGGTGGCAAACCTTTTAGAGACCGAGTGCCCAAACTGCAACCCAAAACCCACTTATGCATCGTCGGGTGCCGGGTGGGTGTGGCCCATCGGGTGGGTGTGGTCAATTGGGTGGGTGTGGCCCATGGGGTGGGTGTGGCTGCAGTGGTAACAGCAGACTGGGTGGGACTTAAAAGTTCAATCAATCAATTCCAAGTTTGTAAAATCTTTTTTTTTCCCCGGGAAAAGTTGAAATTGACTGATTGAACCTTTTTTTTTTTTGCACACGGCGGCGGAGGCCTAAAGCGAAAAGGTTTTATAAAACCCAGCTGAAGGCCTAGGACTGGGGCGACGGCACGCGTGCCCACAGAGAGGGCTCTGCGTGCCGCCTCTGGCACCCATGCCATAGGTTCGCCACCACTGCCCTATAAAATTTCGGACAAATGGCTGTCCAGTCTCTTCTTAAAAACTTCCAGTGTTGGAGCATTCATCGCTTCTGGAGGCAGGTTGTTCCACTGGTTAATTGTTCTAACTGTCAGGAAGTTTCTCCTTAGTTCTAGGTTGTTTCTCTCCTTGATTAGTTTCCATCCATTGCTTCTTGTCCTGCCTTCAGGTGCTTTGGAGAACAGCTTGAGTTTCTCTTCTTTGTGGCAGCCCCTGAGATATTGGAACACTGCTATCATGTCCCCCCTCATCCTTCTCTTCGTTAAACTAGACATACCCAATTCCAGCAACCGTTCCTTATATGTTTTAACCTCCAGTCCCCTAATCATCTTTGTTGCTCTTCTCTGTAGTCTTTCTAGAGTCTCAACATCTTTTCTACATCATGGTGACCAAAACTGGATGCAGTATTCCAAGTGTGGCCCTACCAAGGCGTTATAAAGTGGTATTAATACTTCATGTGATCTTGATTCTATCCCTCTGTTATTGCAGCCTAGCACTGTGTTGGCTTTTTTGGCCTCTGCAGCACACTGCTGGCTCATATTTAAGTGATTATCCACTAGGACTCCGAGATTCTTATAACAGTTACTACTATTGAGCAAGGTACCCCCTATACTATACCTGTACATTTGGTTTTTATTGCCTAAATGTAGAACCTTACTTTTTTCACCAGCGCCAGTGTTCAGGTCTGTCCAGATCCTCCTGTATCTTAAGCCTGTCTTCTGGGGTGTTGGCTATTCCTGCCAGCTTGGTGTCGTCTGCAAATTTGATGAGTTCCCCATCTATCCCTTTGTCCAAATCGTTGATGAAGATGTTGAAGAGCACTGGGCCCAGAACAGAGCCCTGAGGCACCCCACTACACACTTCCCTCCATGTAGATGGTTGGTAGATAAGACCTCCCTGGTCTGTATTTCCCTTCCCATGTCACACATATACATACTAAGAGGTTAATTGATCCACAGGTGCTTGTGGGAAGACCATTCAACCCACAACTGATCTAACAAACAAACAAACAAAAAAAGCTATCAATGAAGGATAATATTTGTAGCTCAGGGTTGAAATGAGGGGTGGTTGGTGCTCTCTGAGCTTGCTTGTTTTCTTGCAGACATTTCATTACTCTAAGTAGGTAACATCATCAGCACTGATGATCTTATCTAGCTAGGGTAGTGAAACGCCTGCAAGAAAACAACCAAGTTCAGAGAGCACCAAGGATCCCTCAAGAATAAGTATTTTCTGGGAATAAGTGCAGAAAACAAACATTCAATTGGCCTTTTCAGAAACCCCCAAAGCAACACCAAAACAGTAACAGCTGTTTGGGCTCAGCTCTCATAATTAAATTCATTAGTACCATGCATGAGGCATATAACAGTTTGGTCAGAACGTATTTCTAATGGAACTTTTCAATAGAAGCTGATTTTAAAAAAATCCTAAAAGGACAACTGAAGAGACAGCAAAAGACAAAAGGAAAATAAGCAGTCAAATTTATCATCTTTCTTGTTTATTGCCTCATTAAGATGTAGACAATACACATGAGAAAAATGGAAAATATAAAAGTTCTTCAATAACTTATTTATTACTCAAGCAACCTACTTTTGGTTCCCGTTAAAAGTCTCCTCTAAAATCAAATACTAAAGTTACAGGGTGATTGCTGATTCACTAGGAAAAATGTTCATATACAATATAATGTAAGATGTGGCAGTGATAAACCCATCTTTTAGTATCTTCCATTTAAAAGAGATGCTTAGGGGATTTCTAAACTATTACTTTTTTATTTGAGATGACAATTTTATATTTCAAATTTAAAACCTAGATTACTTTTAAGTTAAAATATAATATTTTAATCATACAGAAAAATACCCTTCCCTGATAATTTTTCATGAAAACATTAAGAAGCTAATGACTGATAGAATAACTTTTAGTATCTTTATTCCCAGGCAAGTGTAAAAGTGCACTGTTTTAAACTGTGGTACTAAGTACAATTAGTACTGTGGGATGCTTCTAAAATATGCAGGATTATTTTGAAAAGCTTGATTACCATTACTGAAGTGTTATATTATTTAGTTATTCATTTTTATCCCACCTTTATTATTTATAAATAACTCAAGGAATACCCCTTCCTTCTCCTATTTTCCCCATAACAACAACCCTGTGATTATGTTGGGAGAGAATGACTGGCCTAAACAGATCAACTTTGTTATTTATTGTATTTATTTAATGGACAACATGGGTAATGACCATAAGGTTTAAAAAAAGAAAAGAAAATATAGTACAAGTATATAAATGAAATACAAATATTCTGAGTCCATACATCTTAAAGTTGCCAAGTTTAAAAAAAAAATTCTGGGCACTTGGAAATTCTCCAATAAGGAATGGAGGTTGACTACAGGATCCTTAGGTGTCTCTGGGGCCTTTGCTGGATTTAGATAAAGAATTGTGTAGTCTTAAAGTCTGAAAATTTGGGCAGGGGTTACTAAAAGGATCTTCTGCATCATTCATATACAGGTACCAGACTACAAACAAAGTAAGACCTCAAAATAGTTATAGAACTTATAACCATTTACACAGAATAACTGAAAACACTTTAAACATGTTAAAATATTAAACAGGTAGTTTAGTATAAATCAATTAAAAGTATGATGACTTTCTTTCAAGTTTTGCCATAAAACTTCCTTTATAAACCATAACCCATCAATTTTCATTGCATGGAAGAGTCTTTGTTTTTATTTGGGAACTTAGCTTTTCCATCTCAAACAGATAGGTTATCAAGCAAATAGTATGACTGGATTGCAATTAAAGAAATTTACTCACAATGAAACTCACATAGGTTGTTTTGAAGCTTCACATGATTGGGATTTTTATGGTAGGTTAAACTAATCATCTACTGTTTCCATTTTTAGAAGAAAAAAATGTACATATTTATATATAGCCCTAATTATATAATCCTGCTTTGTACACAATTCCATATTAGATTCAAACTTACCATTTTAAAACTCATAGTTCTTATCAAATTTAAATCTTTTCATTAGCTGCACATAAGAAAACCAATTAAATGCAACTTCTCAATTCTAGGTCTTGTCTTTGTTTTTAACTTAAATTCTCTTTGACAAAGGATTAGTATATCAGTGTAAGCTAATGTTTGTTTAACTATCATTTATCTTCTAAGGAAAGCTTTTTGAAGTGACAATCATAAAGGAATTTTAGAAGACAATCTTGTCTTATACCTATCCCAAATTATCAGTATTAATAGTATTAATACCACTTTATAATGCCTTGGTAAGACCACACTTGGAATACTGCATCCAGTTTTGGTCACCACAATGTAAAAAAGATGTTGAGACTCTAGAAAGACTACAGAGAAGAGCAACAAAGATGATTAGGGGACTGGAGGCTAAAACATATAAAGAATGGTTGCTGGAATTGGGTCTGTCTAGTTTCATTTCATTTCATTTCATTTATTTGATTTGTATCCCGCCCTTCTCCCGAGGGACTCAGGGCGGCTCACAACATATTTAAAACAGAAACATGCCCACAATCCCCGCCAAATAAAACCAATTTAAAACCCAAATATTTTAAAGTTGTGGTATTTAAAATTTTGTAAAAATGAACCCGATTTAAAATCCTCCCTAGGCCAGGCCCGCTTGCTGGAAAAGCCATGTCTTGAGGGCGCGGCGGAAAGTAAGGAGATCCGGAATCACCCGGATCTGGGGGGGTAGTTCGTTCCAGAGGGCGGGGGCACCCACAGAGAAGGCCCTCCCCCTGGGGGTCGCCAGCCGACACTGCTTGGCCGACGGCAC
>NW_015386661.1:68235-82866 GCF_001527695.2 Protobothrops mucrosquamatus | reverse complement strand
GAAGTCCATCCTTAGGAGAGAATGATCTGACCATGACAAGGGCTCAACAGCTATTTCCCCTATTGTCAGATCATTCTGCCATTGGCCCGAGACAAAAATTAGATCCAGCGTGTGTCCACCTGTGTGAGTGGGGGCATGAATTAATTGGGTCAAGTCCAAGGCCGTCATGGAAGCCAAGAACTCCTGAGCTGCCGCCGACATCTCACCTGCCGATGGCAGGTTGAAATCCCCCAAGACCATAAGTCTGGGGGTCCCGACCGCCACCCCGGCTATCACGTCAGCCAGCTCAGGCAGGGCTGTTGATACATAGCAGGGAGCCAAGTATATAATCAACAAGTTCACTTGCACCCGTTGCCCCCATTTCACAAGGAGGGACTCCACGCCATCTATCTGAGGCACAGTGGTCTCCCTTGGACAAAGGCTCTCCCTTATAATGACCGCTACTCCCCCGCCCCTACCCCGGGTCCTTGGCCGATGGAATGCCTGAAAACCTGGTGGGCAGATGTCCACCAGTGGTACTCCACCTTCTACGCCCAACCAGGTCTCAGTAATACCTGCCAGGTCCGCACCCCCCTCCAAAATAAGATCTTGTATGAGGGGGGCCTTATTTACCACGGACCTGGCATTACATAACATCAGCCGATGGTCCCGGGCCGGAGGGTCTAAGTCTCCTGGAGACCAAGTGGAGACCTGAGGACCGGAGCGCCCACAAGCTTGTAAATAGCGTGTGCGTGCTCCCCTAACCTGATATGGTCCTCTGCTCCCGCCATATCTGCCTCTCCCACTGACCGTACTAATTCCTCCCTCCTCCCTCAACCCCCCGACCTCCCCCCACCCTTTCTACACCGCAACCCCCAGACATGGCTGGTCCTGACCTAAGGGGAACCTCCCCCCTCCCCCCCACCCTGGTTCCCCCTAAAAATTCATTAAAACACCCCTGTAAAAACGCTCTCAAATTAGATAATTTAAACAATTTTTTGTTAGTGACCACTGCATGACTTTAACTTCATGACTGAATTCCTGTCCCTTTTTGATGGCAGCATGTATAAAAAAGNTATTATTATTATTATTAGTAAGACACATCTAATAAAATGCTTTTAACCTCTACATTGACCATAACTCTATCATACCACAAATAGCTATGCCAGTCGAAACTTAGTTCATATCCTTCCAGGTCCAATAATGTCCTATTTCTCAAATCACCCACTCTTTCCATACTAAACAAGCTGCAAAATACAGTGTTAGTTTGGTATTCCTAACCCCTTCCCCTCCTTCTTTGGCATCCTGCAGTAATTTATATTTAATTCTCAGTTTCTTGCTGAAGATTTTTCTTTCAAAACTGTGAATAAAGTAAAGGGATATATAAAAATTGTTCCTGGAGCAATATAAGAATAAGGCAATTGTTTGCGTTCTGCATTTTGTGAATTTAAAATCCTGATCTCATCAAGAAAATTCCAAGCACGTGATGTTTTTGGTACTAGGAAATCTAAATTTCACAAATTGACTGATGTTCTTCTCAAGTAAAAATGCCACCATTCTGTTAACTCCATGTGATTTAGAGAAAGCCAAACAATCTAATACCATGGAGTGAGGAATAATAATCTGAGGTTCCCTAGTAAATTTGATTCAGAGGAATTTTTTTTGTAGATTGCTCTTTCTTCTATTTGTCCTTTATTCACAAGGAGTACTTGTGAAGTCACTTCAAGTAAAAATTAGAATATCTATTTGCTTGGATATTCTAATATTACATTAGAATACTATTAGAATATTGTGACCATTCTGTTTCCAAATAGCTTAAAATGAAGTATTACTTTAGAGATGAAGCCGTATCTGATATTATCAGCTTAGCTTCAGAGGCTTTTATCCCTGTGTTGTTCATATTGTTGATGTAAAAATCATAATTAAAAATTCTATTATGTTTATAAAGTCAAGCCTGACAAAGATTCTTTATTTGTCAACATAATTAAAGCATTTTCAGTTATTATTCTGGTAGCTCTATTATAAGTGAGCTAAACCACTTTGATTATCTGCTATTCATACATTACAACTGGAATCTCTTTCAGCTGATTTTATGAATACTCCTTGCATTTTATTGAATCAGGAATCCTAGCAACAGCCCAGTTTGCATCAGGCATGAGCTTTGTAAAGCAAGAGGCTTTAATTGTAGAAACACGAAGAACAAAACTAGAAACTGACATTAAGAGACAGAAGATTTTTTTTTTTAAAAAAAATGAAGGTTGTACAATTTTTTCAATATTTTTTAAATAGAAAAGTGGTATTTAATAAACTCACTTTATAGAATAAACTAAATACTTTTTTTCCCTTCAAGATGCTTTCCAATTTTTTTATCTCCTGTAGTCATTAACAATTACTTTGCTTGCAGGGCAATGTAAGAAAATATTAAATACATCCAATATTTAAGCACTGGATGATTGTATTCTGCGTCATAAAATGTCCTCTGTATGCATTCATCTTAATTTCCTGATTTCCTGAAGCAAAACTATCATAGAAAAAACACAAATTATCAGAGTTAGCAAATAAAACACAGATTAAGTATAGTTCTTCTTTCTGAGACCATGTCTTTCAGGTATCAGTAAGAATTAGGTATGTATGATGATTTTTTTTAAAAAAATGGAATATTTAGCTTCATCATCATCTTAATATTTTGCTTAAGCATTCCAAGAGCATTCAAGGATACATGTGAATCAGTGCTGAATTCTTATGTCTAGTCTGAAATAGTTGTTTCACCAAGCCATATGTTAAATGAAATGCAATAGAGGTATAAATTCTGAATAAATTATTTGAAAACTGACAGTTTTGTTTGCAATTGTGTGTTACCTCCTGAGTAAGATGTAATAAAAGCATAGCTGTTCAATTTCAACATTAGGTCCTGAGAGCCAAGATAATGACTCCAAAAAACAATAAGCATTGATAAGGGGCACTCACCATATAAATCTTCAATGGGATATTATGTAAAAAACATAGTATTTTAATTCCTATTTGGGTAAGTGCTCAGCTGGAGGTAGAGCTTTGGATAAAATTCAATTCAATTCGATAATATCGGTCACACTCAAGAATTAGGACTAGGAATCTCCAGGTTCACTTCCACTCTCATCCCCTCTTATCCCATTCTTTCTCTCTTAGCCCAATCTACTTCATAAGGATGTTGCAGCAATAAAACAGATATCTCATTAAAGGCCACCTTGGGATTCTGGAGAGAGCAGCATATAAATCTAACAAATAAATTTTAAAAAATCAATTTTATGAATGGCTAATATGAATAAATAAATATTACCTGTATTTCTCAAACTTCATTTTTTTGGGGTGACTTACCTTTTGGTTTTCCTAGTCACCATAACAGAAAGTTTGTATCTGGGTTTGTCTTCTATTCATATATGGTAGATCCATATTAGCAAAGTGTACCATAGTTCACAAAAGCTTTTTATTGTTCCATAGTATATCAAATTATGTTTGAGTTTTCTTTGAAGGTATAAGGACAAAACATGATACATATAGCAAGTGGACAGAGCAGCAAATAATCAAGAAAGGATGCAGAAAAATAGCCAAGAATTGTAGAAACAGAATGAAAAAGGCTAAAGCTCAAAGTCAGCTGAGGTTACTGAAGGATGCCAAAAACAATACACAAAGGGGGGGGGGAAGCTTCTTTGGATACATGTTCAAAAGAAAAAAAAAGATAAAGTGACTTACCTAGTTCTCACTTTAACCTGCTTTTTGTAACCAGAGGACATTATTACACCAGATAATTGTGAAAAGCACGACAAAGGAAAAAGATTGAGGTTGATAGAAATACGTCAATACTGCTTTATTTTAATGTATTTAAGTCTCCATTATAGACAGATTGAGTCCTAGGGATACTGAAGGAATTTGCTGATTATCTAGCCAAACCTCTATCACTTTTGAGAAATCCTGATGAGTGGATGAATGATAGTTAGAGAAGGGCAAATTTTCCTATCTGCAAAAAGGAGAGAAAGGAGGATGCTGAGAACTACAGATGAATGACAGCAGTACCTGGGTAATATATATATATATATATAGTCCTCAGCTTACAAACATAATTGGGATCAGAATTTCCATTGTTAAGCAAGGCGCTTGCTAAGTGAGCTACACCCTTTTTTATGACTTCTGTTTTTTTGTCATGGTTGTTAAACTATAATTGTTAAGAGAATCGTGTGGCCATTTAAGCAAATTTGGCTTCTCTTGATTTTTCTTGTTGGAAGTCAGCTGAAAAAGTTGCAAGTGGTGATCACATGACCCTGGGACGCTGCAACAATAGCAGATACATGTTGATGGCTTGGCGCCTGAATTTTGATCATGTTACCAAAGGGATGCTGTGATGGTTGTAAGCGTGAGGACCACTTGTAAAATCACTTATTCAGTACCATTGCAGTTTTGAAAGTTGCTAAACAAATGTTCATAAATTGAGAACTATCTGTACTAAGGGGTCCTTGGTGCTCTCTGAGCTTGCTTGTTTTCTTGCAGATGTTTCATTAACCTAACTAGCTAACATCATAAGTGATAGTAAGGAGTGCTGTTTGCAGTTGGTTTATATTCTGGTGTCTTAACTGTCTGGATGGGTGGGGGCGACCTTAGAGATTCTTTGGTTGGGCTACTTACTAATGGCTCTTTGGCAGTTTCTTGATTGGGGTATTGCTTACTTGATTGTTAGTCTAAAGTTGACCTTGGAATTAATATATGCTGATCTGAGTGCTTGTTACTGGTGGAGAGATGCAGGAGTCTTTTTCTCTTTTGGGTTGATTGATTGTCTCTTTTGCATAGTCTATAGATGTTGTTAATGTCTATGTGTCTATTGATGGCTAATTTGTCAGAGTTCTAGGCTTCTAGAAATTCCCTGGCATTTTTGGATTTGGCCTGGTCTAGGATTGTCACATTTTCACAATTGAAACTATGGTTGAAACCCACCCACCCAGATAGGCAAGACACAAGCACTGATGATGTTACCTAGTTAGGGTAATGAAATGCCTGCAAGAAAACAAGCAAGCTCAGAGAGCACCAAGGACCCCTCATTTCAACTCTGAGCTACAAATACTCTCCTTCATCGGTATCTGTACTAAAGCGGATCATAAAGTGATCAATTTTCAAGCACCTTGAAAATAATACAATACTCTCTCAGCATAAATACATCATGTACACATTTATATTTTACTCAGCTAACTTGTTTAATAAATTGTAAAAATGCTGTAGATGCAACATATTTTGATTTTGAGCAAATTATTTGGCAAAATACTGTATGGTATTCTGATTAGCAAGCAAATTAAGTGCAGTCTAGATTTGATAACAAGTAAGTGGATTCATAACTGATTTGACAATTCCACTCAACCTTCAACAAGATTCTTCAACAAACTAGAATACTGAGTGAAGTCATATAAAGTTCAGTTCTTGTATTTTTTTCCTATTTTTACTTATAAATTGGAAGAAGAGAAGGAGGTGTGCCTGATCAATTTACAAATAGCAAAAAAAAAGGGTGAAACAGAAAATCTCCCAAAAGACTGAAATAACATTCAAAATGACTTGACATTTTAGAAAACCTGCCTGAAAATAACAGAAGAGAATAGCAGAATAACAGAGGTGAAAGATTTTCTAGTCCAATCTCCTCTCATGCAGGAAACCTATACCATGTGGACCAGCCTAATGAATTATAGGAAGGAATTTTCACACTGAACATTAGGAAAAAAAATCCTTAATGATTAAAGGCCATCACAGTGGAACCTGTTCTAGGGACATGGTGTGAGCTTTTCTACAGTGGATATGTGGATGTAAGAGAAGCAGGAGAGGATGGATTCCTTCTTCTGAGTTTAACATCCTATTCCTGGTCTCAAAAGGAGTAATCCTTGTGAACCTCTGAGTCCTTGGGTTATAAAACTACCCAATTAGAACTGGAAAGAGATTATTTGTGTTAATAACTTAACAGGAGGCTGATGTAGATAAGGTTCCCCCTTGTGTTCATCCTGAAATTTCTTGTTTGTAAAATCTCCTCTTGTCTTCCAACAAAGAACAATAAAATACTATGATAATCATCACATAATCATTATTGTTTTGGAAATGTGTTTTGTATGAATCCAAGTTCATGAGAATTCAGCATCAGGCGCCACATATAGAAATGTCTTTGGTGTAATAAATATCATGTTAATGAACTAGTTGTTTATAATACCAGTACCTTTTTTAAGAGTGCAAAAGTTCTGGGAGACGGTTTAATTTGGTAAGGTCCTGAAAATATGATTTCTCCCTTGAAGCTTTTTTTCTTCTTTCACTACCTACCTTATTCCTTATTTGACATTTACATACATTTGTGGTGTTCAGAGAAATTATTATGATTTAGAATAAAAGATGGGACATATCCCTTCTCATTCCGCCTGCTTAGTCAATACACTGTTTATGAACAATGCATATTTTCTTTAAAAAAAAAATCCTAGATGGCAATCCTAAATGTTTGCTGTTGGTTTTTCCCCGAATTTAAATAAACAGCCTTGGGACATATTTTGACTTGTTTTCATATACCCACTTGATTCAGATATACAGTAGGAAGAATATGGTTAGGAATCTAGTTGCAATACTTAGCAAGATTGAATCAGTCAGAAATAAATCCAAGCACTTTGAGACTAGTTACCTGAACAATGAAGATGCCAAACTGTGCTTTTTTTTAATGAGAAGTGCATTCAGAACAGAACAGAACAGAACAGAACAGAATAGAATAACAGAGTTACAAGAGACCTTGGAGATCTTCTAGTCTATGCAGGAGACTCTACATCATTTTAGACAAATAGCTGTCCAATCTCTTCTTAAAAGTCTCCAGTGATGGAGACCTACAATATGTGAAAGCAAGCCATTCCACTGGTTAATTGTTCTCACTGTCAGGAAATTTCTTCTTAGTTCTAGGTTACTTCTCCATTGCTCCTTGTCTTGCCTTCTGGTGCTTTGGAAAATAGCTTGATCCAGTGGTGGGATTCAAACATGTTAATAACTGGTTCTGTGTGGACCCTGCTTCCGGAAGTCCATTCTGGGCTTGGACAACAAAAAATTAGCTACCATTTCTGCCAAAGTGGTACGAACTGGCTGAATCCCACCACTGGCTTGACCCTTCAGATATTGGAACACTACTATCATGTCTCATCTAGTCCTTCTTTTCACTAGACATATCTAATTCCTGCAGCCGTTCTTCATTTGTTTTAGACCCCAGTCCATAATCATCTTTGTTGCTCTTCTCTGCACTCTTTCCAGTGTCTCAACATTTTTTTTATATTATGGTGACCAGAACTGGATGCAGTTTTCCAAGTGTGGCCTTACTAAGGCTTTATAAAGTGGTATTAATACTTTGCGTGATCTTGATTCTATATTTCTGTTAAGGCAGCCTAAGAATGCTACAGATGCCTTAATCTTGGTTCTTGATGACTGCATACATAGATCTACAGTATGTAGTGTTGTTGTTGTTTTATACTAATATGAAAGTATTGGTGCATTTTCAAACCTTCCAGGCCAATATATATCACTGGCATTTCTTGGTGGACTCCCATATCAGTAAAAATCAGATTCTGTCCTTAGCTTCTGAATTCAAACAACCTTGGCCAGGTGCAAAGCACAAAAGCAACAAGTTTTCATCCCTTAGGTTATCATTCCAAAATATCATACAACTATTTCTCAAAATTTATCTAACCTGATTGTACAACAGTTTATTTAACCAGACCATTAAAAATGATATCTATTCCATAATCTCTTTTGTTTTAAAAAAAGTAATTGTATTGGTACTATTATAATACATTTTGACTTGGAACCACCATTTGTTATTCTGCTTCATTCAGCAAATTCACTTGGACCAGACCTATATCTTGACCATTCTGTAATCAGAATTGAGGATTTATGTTAGTTTTCCACTTAGTTATGACTTTTTGATCATTTCAGGAAAGCATTACATGCTTGATCAAAGTGATTACATCTTTTTAATTAAATAGGCCCTTAAAACAAGAGGTCATAAATAAAAGGTAGAGTGAAAGGAAACATGCAAGCTAGGACTGCTTCAAACAACCTCTTTATTTATAGCAAACACAACCAACTAAAGAGAGAAAGAAGCAGCAAGACTGGAAGAGAGCAGAATTTGTTTAATATTGTTACTCTTGAGGTAATTTTATAGGATGCCTTCTTTGATTGTGCTGCTATATTATAACTGGTAATTTGATTCAATACTCGGTTTGAATCTGGGTTTGAAATTTGGTTGATTAAATTCTCAGAGCATTTTGATACTAATAATTTATAGACCCTATTGGGCATTGTATAATCATGCATACATTCATTCTGTACTTTAGTTTGCAGTTTATTAATAGCAAAAAGCTCTTTGAAGTTTGACACAGGAGACTAAGTTTCATACAGCCCCATTTCTACTTACAGTTATTTATTAGTTAAATGGAATGTAGACCTATAATCATTTCTGTGTTGCTGAACCCCATTTGCAAAGAATCCACAGAAAAAAACACATGAGCCAATCAGTACTCTTTTTTCAGATGGCCATTAGGAGCTTTTTTTTTTAAAAAAAAAGAATATTTCCTTAGTGCCCTCTCCAAAACTATTGACAGTCCTAGCAAAACAACAATATTCAACCTGCACCCCATTAAACTAATTACATAAATGGCCACACACACCCTCCAACATTAAAAATTATAATAGAAAAGAACTTTCCAATTCCAAAATCTAACTGCATTTTGACATGGAATCAACATAACAATGTGCATCTGTCTGGCCATATGAAAGGATGTGAGACCCAAAGTGCTTGGGCCTGGAAGCAGCTGCCATTTTCAGTATCCCAACAATTCCTGAAGCCCAGCTAGGTCTTAAAGGCTGACTGTCTTCCTTACAGGCAGTCAGATGAACAGCTACAACTTTGTAGCTACAACAACAGCTATAAAAGATCCAGTATACTCCATTTTGTTCTTGGAGATGATTTTTTCCCCCTCCAGTTTAAAGGATAAAACAGCAGAAATATTTTTTCCCTTCCTTGCTTTGTTCCTCTACTCTTCAGCCTGTGATAGAAAAATGACAGAAATTGGGGAGCAGAAGAAATGGGGGGGGGGGGGTTTAGATCAACAAGTACTTCCCTCCCAGTTTGTTTTGTTTATTAAAGAATAAACACTGTGACTTTTTCGGAAAGGGAGGGGTTTAAAGCAAGGGAAAGGTTTTGCCTTTGTATGTACGGCTGGTTTACTAACGCTTTGCAAAAGTCAGGAGAGACTTGCAGCCTCCCACCAGCCATCTGATCAACAGAAAGCTCTGAATGACTGGGGAACTGGTTCTTGTTTTGCCCAGAAAGGCAGGACATCTTTGCAAGAAGGAAGACATGGGCAGAATTAGGAAAGGCAGGCATACCCAGTGTTTTTCTTTCCCCATGTTTCTTACCAGTAAGGCAGTCAGCTGTGCAGTAAGCCAGCATAGAGGTACCAAGGGTGGGAAGTGGAGCATGGGTCATCTTGGGGTGGGGGAGGCCTGAGGCAAGTGGACTCAGGGTGCACTAGGCCTCTCAAGATCTCCCCCACCCATGAAGTCCACTTAACAACCAGTGCATTTGTTTAATGAATGCACTGGGGAGAGCAGGGATGGCTGGTCATTACCTGACATACTTCATTTAATATTGTTCTGAGTTTCAACCCTAATAGACAACAGGCTCCATGAAGGTCATAACTCAAGGAGTGCCTGTAGTCTATAAAAATCAGTTAAAAATAGTCTCATCTATGTCCCTCAAAACTCTAAGGCCATAACTGTCAGGAGGTGGAGAGAATACAGGAGAACATTAGGGGAGATCCACCTTTGAAGTTAGCTCCCCTTCCTAAAGCCAGCAGTTTCTAGGTGATTCTGTCAGTAATGAATCCAACAGTTGGTACTGACATTATATACCAGCCCCTCCATAATAAAACATCAACTATGTTCAATATAATGGTTTCACAATGAGCTAATGTATTTACATGTAGTTCTCATTTAACTATGATACTGTAGTTGGGACCAGAATTTCTATCACAAAGTGATGCACTTGTAAAACATAATATTGACTGTATCACTCAGCAATATCAATCTTGGCACTTCCCATTGCCAACAGTAAGTGAAGATTGTGAGTCAAAGAACAAAGTCAATGGGGAAGGAGACAGGAAATCACAAATTCCAGATTGACAGGAAGATAAATGGTTCCTGCAGGTAGAGGAGAGTATGCAGAGTGTTGTCAAGGCAGGGCCAGGGGTAGCTGCTGCTGAGTGGGAAGAGTGCATGGGTACCTGATGAGATGTGGCACAAGTGCAGCCAGGCTAGGGATGGATGCTATCTGGTAGGGAAAGGTGTGAGAGACTTATCAGAATGATTGACAGCCTTCCCTGCCAGTGTCCCATTGATTTTTCTAGTGATAAACTGGCAGAGAATGCTGCAAATGATCACATGACTATAGGATGCTGCAACCCTTGTAAGTGCGAGTTGATTGCCAAGTGCCCAGATCCTGATCACATGACCATATGGTGCTGAGACATCTGGAACTTAGAGGACTAGTCATAAGTACCACTAGTTCAATAACACCATAACTTTGAAAGGTCACTGGTCATTAAACAATGACTAAAATTTCAGATAGGGCACCTGTTTATGTTCAACTGGCACAGGTACAACTATTTTAGCATTTAGTGCATCCTTAGTAGATATTGAGAGAAGCCAAAGGTATTAAAATAATACATTGCATTTAGTAAGTTAGGTTACACAATCAGAAGCTTTCTTGTGCAGAGCTTATGGACGATCCATTTCCCCAGCTGGAGAGAAATGTTGTCTCACCTCCTCCCAATTTCTGAATTTCAAATGCTCAAGCAGGTGCTTTAAAAGAAATGCTGGTGATTTAGCAAGAATAAATCCAAGTTCTGTCTGGTAGCTCGCAAAGCACACAGCTGTTTGTTTCTTATTTATTTATTTTAAATTGTGTTTATTTCCCCTTTTATGTGGTATGGGTAGTAAGATAAGGAAACTGTTGGAATGCTGAAGTGTCTTATCATGAGTTTCAGTTGCAGCAGTCTAGAAGGTATTCATTTAGTTTTAGAATGTAATTGTTCCTTTCCCTTTATTTCAGCTATTACTGCAACTAAGCTTAGATAGTCCAGGGAAGGGTGCAAAACTGGTGACATCAAATCATGTCACCCCGATAGCTCTCAAGTGATTTGGAAGGCATCAGGACAATGGTTTTGAAGCCTGGCAGCTCCAGCACATTACAATAGCCCAGCTTCTTTTTCAAATTATCAGAGAAAGGGATTGTGTGGAATATATTGTCTCCTTTCTCTTACATCCATCAGGGTAGCTGAGGCTTTAAGGAAAGCAGTTGGTGGCAGATTTGGTGATATAGCATCATAATACTTTCACATTTATCAATGGTAATTTTACTACAGGAGGAATGATGGCTTGATAGTTCCAATGCTTTCCTTTTTACAGATGCTCAAATTATCTGGTATGTGATCAAGCAAAGACATACAACATGTAAAGAAAAATGTGTATATACATGTGTATGTATATGTTTTGGGGGTGGTTTATTTTATTTTATTTTTTTGCATGGAGTCAGAGTTGAAGGGATTTTTGTTTCTCATGTATATGTTGCAGACTGAGGCATGGCACTGACTGAATGGTAATTTTACAGACTTCTATTAGTCAACTATATAGTGAAGCTAGGCAATTAAAGAAGCAGTTAAATGTTTTATGTTATAAGTAGGCTGTGTTATTTTCACAATACCTTTTGAATGTATCTTACCATGCTGCTTACAAATCATATATTTTATGCTAGCTGTACTCTAAAAATCTTGTCAAGAGCACATTTAGGAAAGATACAGCACTCATTAATCTATATCTAGCGAGCTCCCTAAACTTTAATATATTCATGTATTTGTGTGTCATTCCTGTCAGCTTGCAAATGGCTGAATCATTGATGCAGCCCTTTAAATTGACAAATTATGAAAACGATATAGAGAGCACAAATCAGATTTAGGAAGCGCATAAAACTCATGTAAAAATGTTGCTTCTTCTGTGCCTTTCATGTAGTCTTTTGCAATCAATGGATTTTTAAATTCATGAAATTTGCATCATGCCCTTGCTTTATAAATAACAGCTCGTCTCTTGAGATAGCCATGAACTCACAATCAAAAAAGAAACAAAAGATTTGAAAGGTTCCAAGAGTCGACATTCAGTTCCCCTAAAAGGCTCTGTCAGTTTCTAAGCAATATCGCTCTCTAAATCTTTGCCATGCTCTTTCCACCACCCCATCAAACGACCTTGCAAGAAGACGTTACCTAGAGCATCCACAGACATAATCGTGATTTCTGCCCATCGAGCTTATTTGCTATTCAGAGCCACTTCAGGATTTATTCTGTATAACCTAACAAGTTCCCACAGGAGTCAATATCCAAGTTAATTCTCTTAGCAGCCAGTCTCAGTTCCAGCAACCATTGAAAATGATGTACCTGTAGCTGTTGATTCCAAGCTCTTTCTCCCTCAGCCCTATAAATGCATACATTTGAACCCGTTAAATTAGATAAAACTATACAAATATAGCATAGTCTAACCTTTGTCTCCAGATTTCTAATTGTCTAGATTTATACTGCATTAGCTAAACAGAATCAAAATCAATTACAAACATAGGCACGTATTAATTTGGAGATGGGAGCATCTCAGTAGGTATAGGCTGCCTGTATACGTATAATGAAGGAAAAGGTGAGAAGGAAGCAGGCATAGAGATTATAGTTTATGTTTTTACTGACATCTCAGATTTGTCTTCTTGCTTTATGCTCTCTAGATTGGATCTCTTAATGCTAAATGACAAAAATGCCAGATTATTATGTTGTCCATTACATTCCACATTGTATATGAATCAGAAGTTCTTTGTGAATCTCTTAGAATTAAAAATGCTTCTAGAATTTGCTTGTTTGCTTTACAAGTCTAGTTTGCACCCTGACATATTATTATTATTATGTAACGAAGTTGTTCCTGCATAAACCTTCATCAAGGTGAATGAGTCCTTTGAAACATGGCTGTACAACTTTTTGTATATGCTACATTGTATTTATTTTTTAATATGACAAGTGCTATTAAAATGATATAAATAATAATGGGACTAGAAGACCATGTATTCTGGAACAACTGTCACTGGGGGTCTGCAATATAACCTTTCTTTTTTCAGACTTTCATAAAGAAATGCACATAAATCTCATGATAGGGCCAGAAGTGCAGAAGCCTGGGCCAAAGATAGTGACTCAGAAGGGCAACTATACATGCTATGGGCATAAAGTGGACATGTATCACATCAACATTTAATTACGGTAAATGATTCCCTTTTGTAAAGCAATGGAACACTTGTATCTCCAATAACCACATCTCTGGGAGGACTCACACAATCAATATAAGTGTAACCACATTTTCTACTCAGCTACTATCCTTTCCCATCCATCTCACCTTTAAAATCCTTTGAGCCATAAGACCTTCAATCAAGCTAATATTAAGGCGTGTAAAGAGAGGGGAGAGGGAGAGAGGGAGGGGGAATAGCATTTCACCTATAGTTCCCAAAACTATTTTACAAAATAATGAAAGGAAACAAAGATAACATGAAAAGCAGTAAACAAAAGCAGCAGCAACAGTAAACTCAGTCCTGAAGATTAGGAAAGTGTTCATTTGTCATTGAGATAATTAAACAGGTGTATAATAAATTTCACTTCAGGTAGTCTCATGCAAGAGGTCTCCATTATAATAAGACAAATTCATAGATTCCTATTGATAGAACAGCTGCCATTTTAATGTACAAGGCTACTTGTCTTCAATGTCTGAATGGCAGAAATATATTCTATGAATGAACTCTTTCCCATCAAAAGTTCCTGTTCAGGAATGCTTTCATCTGTTGATTATTGGCATATGACTTATCTGGTAGAAGGAGAAGAACCATATCAGGGGTGGGAGGAGCAGCAACATGACAAGTTTTGATTCCTGTACTTGACTTGGCAAGGGATGGGCTGCACCTCACGAAAACAGGGGAAAATGTACTTGGAAAAAGACTGGCCCAACTCATCAGGAGGGCTTTAAACTAAAATTGAGAGGGGAGGGTGACCAATCTTTAGAATCCCTAGAACACAAAACCAATCACAAATCCCAAAAAAACAAATCAAACAAACAGGTAGGAAGTGATGAGAAAAAAAATCAAATAACAATCAGGAGATCCAGGAAACACACCCAAGGACAGGCATAAAAGTCTTAAATGTTTATATACCAATGCTCAAAGCTTCAGGAACAAACAGTGTGAACTAGAAGCAATAGTACACGAGGGAGGGTATGACATAGTTGGCATTACAGAAACCTGGTGCGGCAAAACCCATGAATGGAATGGGCTGATGGATGTATACAAATTCAAAAGAAACAGGTCTACAAAAAGAGGAGAGGGAATTGCACTATATGTAACTACATATCTACAGAAATGCACATGATCAAACGTAAAATCTCTCCAGAATGTATACAGGTCAATATAAAAGAGGGAAAAAAGTGACATTACCATAGGTGTATATTACAGGCTACCCAACCAATCAGAAGAAATAGATGAACTCTTTGCAAACCACTAACAAA
>NW_015386661.1:62032-68097 GCF_001527695.2 Protobothrops mucrosquamatus | reverse complement strand
CATCATACCGGAATTTAACACTAGCAACAGAAAACAATCCAACCAGTGTCTTGAACTTCAAAAGAGCTGTCTTTAACAAATTCAGATAGAACCTAGGAAAAACAATCCAAGAAGCATGGGAAACTCTGAAAAATGTGATCATAAAACCCCATACCAGCACAATACCACTGAAAAAGAAAAACAAGAAATTCAAGAAGAAATCAGCATGTCTGCACAAAGATCTCTCTGATAAAGTGAAAGACAAAAAGGACAAATACAAAAAATAGAAAGAGGGGCACATAACTGAGGTTGATTATCAGCAGACAGCCAGAACATGCAAAGATGAAGTCAGGAAAGCAAAGGCTCAAAACGAAGAAAGACTTGCAACAGAAATCATGGATAATAAAAAAAAGTTTCTTCCAACATATTAGCAACAAGAAAAAAGTCAAGGAAACTGTAGGTCCACTAAAGAGAGAAGTGGCAAGGAAATAAAAGGAAACAGGGAGAAAGCAGAGCTGCTTAAATCATACTTTGCATCAGTCTTCACACAAAATAAAACTATAGCCCAATATACAAAAAAAAAACCACTGCAAAAGACAAATTGGAAACAAAAATTAAAATAAGCAAGAAAATGGTGAGAGAACACCTATCCAACTTTGACAAGTCAACTTTGAGGGATAGAATCAAGATCACGTGAAGTATTAATACCACTTTACAATGCCTTGGTAAGGCCACACTTGGAATACTGCATCCAGTTTTGGTCACCACGATGTAAAAAAGATGCTGAGACTCTAGAAAGAGTACAGAGAAGAGCAACAAAGATGATTAGGGGACTGGAGGCTAAAACATATAAGGAACAGTTGCTGGAATTGGGTATGTCTAGTTTAACGAAGAGAAGGATGAGGGGGAACATGATAGCAGTGTTCCAATATCTCAGGGGCTGCCACAAAGAAGAGGGAGTCAAGCTATTTTCCAAGGCGCCTGAAGGCAGGACAAGAAGCAATGGATGGAAACTGATCAAGGAGAGAAGCAACCTAGAACTAAGGAGAAACTTCCTGACAGTTACAACAATTAACCAATGGAACAACCTGCCTCCAGAAGTGGTGAATGCTCCAACACTGGAAGTTTTTAAAAAGAGACTGGACAGCCATTTGTCCGAAATGGTATAGGGTTTCCTGCCTGAGCAGGGGATTGGACTCGATGACCTCCAAGGTCCCTTCCAACGTTATTATTATTATTATTATTATTATTATTATTATTATTATTATTATTATTATTATTATTATTATTATTATTATTATTATTATTATTATTATAGATATAAATAACCGGGGCCTGACAGATTACATCCCAGAGTTCTGAAGGAGCTGGCAGATGTTATCTCAGAACTATTGCACCACATTTTTCAAACATCCTGGAGCACTGGGGAAGTTCCTGAGGATTGGAAAAGGGCTGATGTGGTTCCCATTTTCAAGAAAAGGAAAAAACGGACCCAGGAAACTACATACCAATTAGTTTACTATCAATACCTGGGAAGATCCTAGAAAAGATAATCAAAAAACAGCCTGCAAACAACTAGAAGCAAACAAAGTTATAACTAGTATCCAGTATGGGTTTGGTAAAAACAGATCATGCCAAACCAATCTTATTTCATTCTTCAACAAAGTGACTAAACTAATAGTCCAGCAAAATACTGTGGATGCAGTATACTTAGACATCAGTAAGGCATTTGATAAAGTAGACCACAACCTACTCCTTGGTAAACTAGAAAAAGGTGAAATAGACAACATCACCACCAGATGGATCTGTAGCTGGCTGGCAAACTGTATTCAACGAGTAGTCCACAATGGGACTACATCCACATGGAGAGAAGTCAGCAGTGAGGTACCACAAGTTTCTGTCTTAGGCCCAGTACTCTTCAATATCTTCATAAATGATTTAGATGAGGGAATTGAAGAGGAACTCATCAAATTTGCAGATGACACCAAGCTGGCAGGAGTAGCAAACACCCCAGAAGATAAACTCATGATCCAAAAAGATCTTGACAAACTTGAACAATGGGCCCTATCCAACAAAATGAGTTTCAATGTGAAAAAAGCAATGTTTTACATTTAGGTAGGAAAAAAAATCAAAGGTACAAGTACAGATTGGGCAAGACCTGGCTTAAAAACAGTAACTGTGAGAGGGACCTTGGAGTCCTAGTGAACAATCACTTAACCCTGAACCAGCAGACTGCAGCAACAGCCAAAAAAGCTAATACAATCCTGGGTTGTATGAACAGAGCATAGAATCAAGATCATGCGAGGTATTAGTACCACTTTATAAAACCCTAGTAAGACCACACTTGGAATACTGCAGCCAATTTTGGTCACCATATCACAAAAAAGATGTTGAGAGTTTGGAAAAAAATCAGAGAAGAGCAACTAAAATGATTAAAGGCCTGGAGACTAAAACATATGAAGAACGGCTGCAAGGTTTGGCTAGTCTGAAGAAAAGAAGAAATAGGGGAGACATAAGAGCAGTATCCCAGTATTTGAGGGGCTGCCACAAAGAAGAAGGGGTCACATTATTTACCAAAGCACCAGAGGGCAAGACAAGAAACAATGGTTGGAAACTGATCAAAGAGAGAAGCAACCTGGAATTAAGGAGAAACTTCCTGACAGTGAGGACAATTAACCAGTGGAATAGCTTGCCTCAAGAAATCATGAGCGCTCCATCACTGGAGATTTTTAAAAAGAGGCTAGACTGTCACTTGTCTGAGATGGTATAGGTTCTCCTGCTTGAGCAGGGGGCTGGACTAGAAGACCTCCAAGGTCCCTTCCAGCTCTATTCTATTCTATTCTATTCTATTCTATTCTATTCTATTCTATTCTATTCTATTCTATTCTATTCTATTCTATTCTACTTTCAGCTTGCTTATCGCTGAATTTATTATCATTCATGCTTTCATCTATTAATCCATATTCTGAATATAGAAAAACATTAGAAAACCATTGATTTTAAATTAAGGTATATCAAAATCTTAAATAATTTTAGTGTAGGCAGAATTAATTTCCCCTCCTAGCAAAGAAGCCTAAAGTCCCCAAAGCAAAATTAGTGCTGTCTTGTATGTGCAGGAGGGAAAAAAGGAGACTAATTCAAAGTGAATTAATCTGCAGTTCATTAGCAAACACTAATGTTGCTTTGGGGACTGAAGGAAATTAGCAGGATTATAATTATAAGCAACCGGTGTCTTCATAAACATCTAATTGCTTGTCAAGGATGTACAGTATACAAGCCTGTTGGATGACTAGATGTCATAAATCAGGTTTTCACTTATATAACCTATTGTGCCTTGGAAATCGGCAGTGACCAAAGGAATGCAAGTTCACATAGGTGTTACATGGATAATCAGCTGAAAAACACAAGACATCAAAAACATGAAATATTTACTTAGGGATGATGATGACAATGATGATGATGATGATGATGATGATGATGATGATGATGATGATGATGATGATGATGATGGTGATGATGATAATTTGACAGAAACATGAGAGTAGTGGTTTTCTTCGTGCCTTAGGAGACGGAAAGTAGAAACTCCCTTTGCTTTTGTGCATCAGCTCCACACCTAGAAACTTTTGTATTGTGTTTAAAAAGTACTGTGCCTTTTTCCTTCTAATCATTATCATTTCATTTAATGGAAGAAAAGTGATTCCTCTCCCTCTCACTATGAAAAATGGTAAAATGCTGGTGAATAAGATGTGGAATTCTTGAATTTATCCTGACTATTATGCAGTTTGGTGAGTTTTGTGAGCATGTTGTCTGGGTTCATATATTTAAGAACAATCAGTAGTAATTAATTTCTATATTTCCATAATCAATATATTAATGTCTATTTCTTTGATCTTCTCTTCTTCCAGTAGTATTCTCCCTTTGTCAACATTAAACAAATATAATTCTTAATACTTTCAATACATACAAAGTTAAATATAAACATTTTTCTTGTATTTGTACAAATAACAATAACATCAACATATAACATCTTTTCTAATCGGATTATGTTTCAATTATATTTGTAAAGGTCATCTAATTAAGTCATTATATGTCCTGTTTTCAAGATTCTTATTTAAGCTTAATTTCCCCTCAGTATTCAAACTATTTTTATCAGTCATAATTTTCTCAAAGTTAGTTACCTTTAAATATCCAAACTTTTCATTCACATAAACCATCCCTATATTTTTACATTTCATATATTATAAAAGGTACTATACTACTTATATATCTTATCCCTCTTACTGTAGGACAGCTTTATATCCAAAATTTATCTATTCTTCTATCCATATTCAAACAAGTGTTTAATTATATTGTACTCCATATAGTAAGTCAAATCAAATCTCTTGAATCTAACTCTAGCCTTCTTCTTTTGCCAAGTACCTTTCCAAGTCAGTATGTTCAGCTTTCCAGGGGATTCTTCCTGTATTTTTGTGAATGTTGTTGGGAATAGGAAAGACAAATTAGGTAAGATGTGTGTTTTTTGTCTCCCAAACTCTAATGGTTCTCCTGGCAGCTCTATAATCCATTTTGTTAGATCTTCTTTCTTATCCTCAAGTTTGTTTTAAAGTCCTGAAAGATAAAATATCTTTTCCATTTCCATTGTTGTAGCAAAATTTTGCAGATTTTCTTTTGTTTGTATTAAGTTATGGTTCTCTTCATTTGTAGCTTCCCTATTTGGGTCACTTTCCTCTGGTTTGTGTTCTGTTATCTGATATGTTTGTTCATTCTTTATCATTGTTTTCTGAGGGTTTTTAAATTATAAGTTTAGGTTAAAGATGTGCTCATTTATGTCATCAAAGTTGTTTTTAATCTCATCATGGTTTGAAACAATTGTCATTTGAATTTGTCGCAGCATTGCATACATTTCCCCCTGGAATGTATTTGCCTTGTCTTGGAGTGTTGCTCCTGCAGATCTCTGATGTTCCAGGCTGAGGCCTTCAGAAGGGAATATCAGGTGTGGTTTCCTGTCACTTTTAGATAGGTATGCAACATCCATTTTATTTCTCCTCTCCAGATAGTCTTTCATCGGTACCATAGTCTCTGTGATTAGCCTTGTCAAACCAGCTAATCTTAAAATCCAAACAACCAAATCTTATATAGTTCTTATATTTATATGTGTTTTTATAATCCAATGCATTTTCAATTATCAAAGCACCACTAAAAGCAGTATTTTGCAGCAGTTCTTCTGTTCAAGGATCTTATAATTACCAGCCAGCTAAAATTGCAGTCCAGAATGTTTAGCCACATAAGAGCTTTCCAGTAAATTCCTCCTAGAGAATTAGCCAAAAGTCAGAATTTTTCTTTCTCTGCAAACAATTCTTAAGCTTAGAAATCACAGCTCAGTAAGTATTTATAATCCCAGAAGGTCAACAGTTTTTAAAACAAATATAGTTCTCACTCTGTGGTAGATAGTCCAGTGTATTTTCTTTTCTTTGTTCCCAGCTGTTCTCTATTTGGCTAGAAGTCACTGAAGTTCAAAGGAACAAGTTGTTCTCTATTTCTGGACATCTTGCCAATTTCTGAGTCAATGCATCTGTAGTTTTATGCTCTAATCCTCCACTAGATGTCAGTAGCTATTCATTTTCCAACTTTTAAAACAAAGAATTATTTTCTTATAATTTCATCAATACTCTTTCAGATGTGAAATCTTAACAGGTTTCATAATTTTCAGATTTATCCAGACTGTAGTATTATTAACTTCATTTCAATATATTTCTGTCGGATTGGATGGCTTCCCCTGGATCAAACGGATTGACTGCCTTCATTCTGCAATCATCAGGAGGGCCCTCCTTCTTCGTTGCCTCTCCGGGGTGACTTTAGATCCATTTAGGATCCCAGGCAGGTCAAAACCAGCCATGAGGTGCAGAGTCCTGCAATCCTTTGGCCGTGTTGCTACAACGCAAGACCAAAAGTCTGACTGCTCTATTCCTTGTGCAGCCAGCTTTCTGTAACATTCCCTCATTTCCAAAGGAAGACATCATGAAAAAAGTCCTCCCAAGAGGCTCTTTCAGATCAAGAAATGTGAGCAGCCAAATAGACTTTAGAGC
>NW_015386661.1:44440-61699 GCF_001527695.2 Protobothrops mucrosquamatus | reverse complement strand
AAGAGCTGCTACCAAGGCAACCTTCAGATAAAAGGGATCTGAACCCAAGCCAAGAAAATAACATGAATAAATATTTCAGATAAGCCCCTCTCTACTTCATACAAAAATAAAGAGGAAGATTCTCTTAGTATAGCTTTATAGTAAAGATACTGCTGACTTATATGTCATTGGCTTCCTAATCGGGACTACCTTTAAGGACTGACAATGTACCTTATTCTAGCTGGTGATGTTATGGAAACACAGAAGATAGAGTCAGTCCTGGCTGCTTGCCCAGAAATGGAAACTTAGAACTCTTAAATTGATACTCCATCTCACTAGTTTTGTTTTTATTTTTAATCATCCACCCAGCTCAGTAGAGGATGAAATAGGGCATAACGGAGAAAAGTGAAAATAAGTCCATGGTGGCTTTGAATTCAACTGGATGTTTGTTTGCTTTATGTAATAGTGGGAAGTGAGGACAACAACCAGATGATGCAAAGTCAAGAGGGATATTAATGAAGATCATTGTTCCTAGCATAACCAGGCTAGGCTCACATTCTGATCAGAGGAACATCTTCACTAGGTGAGTTGTATGATGTGAATGCAGCCATGGAGTTGCTGTTGTTTTTCCCCCTTACAGATCTGAAATGGAGCAATGTGAAAAAGATTGAGTTTATTCATTTTATTATGGTTTTGCTCCATATGGAAGAGCTCATCAAAATGCCAGCGAGCAAGCTGTTCCCAATGGAAAGTAGGTCTTTGGAGGCATCCTTGAGGCAGAAAATTGTGTGTGCCAGATTTTATTTTATTTACAATCTGCTGAAATGAATAGAATGTTGATAGATCTTTCGAGTATGCCTAGATGGAACTCCTGCTGTTCCTTAGCTCATTCCAGACAACACTGGATGGCTGAAGTTCAAGGCAGCTTTGCACTTTTCTTGCAACTCTTGGTTCTTCCTGCATATTTTTCCAATGATTGTTCTCTGATAGCCTAATGAAGGTAGATGAATAACATCATGGAGTCAGACATGAACTCTTTGTTGAATAATGTCCTAAGAATGTATAGCTGTCTTACCCCAGGACTTCTGTTTAATTCCAGGCATATCTGCAGTAGGAGAACTAGGGTTTTAATTTCAGCCAGAGATTCTTTATTTTCTGCCTTCTGAGTTTTTATGCATCTGTAACAGAAATTGCTCCCAGGCCTGCTGTATATTCATTAAAAACCCTAGTTGTGTCTTTTTCCCCCCCTGCCCCAGACTTTGATGTGTTAAGCAACTGTACCCTCTCCTCAGGCATTCTTGTGCAACAATCTGTTGCTATTCTAATCCTCCTTTTTCACATAATAATCCAGTCCTGGCTTCAGAAAAAAATGAAACTGTATTTTATTCCAGAGAGACACTGAAGACAAACAGAGAAAGATATGAATACTTCATTTACGTTATTGTTTCATTTTTTTTCTTTAGAATCTTTGACAAATCTGTAGAGACCCATCTTTTCTCAGTAAAAGAAATGCAAATATTACATTTCTTCAAGCACACTATTACAAGACTTTCAGATGGCCTTGATGGCTCTGTATTGTTAATTCTCTATTGAGAATTCCTTCAGTTATTTTGTAGAATCCTCTAGTGACCTTTTTAAAAACCTTGCTCCACAAATTCAGCAGTTTACTACAGGAAGGAAGGAAGGAAGGAAGGAAGGGGAAAGAAAGAAAGAAAGAAAGAAAGAAAGAAAGAAAGAAAGAAAGAAAGAAAGAAAGAAAGAAAGAAAGAAAGAAAGAAAGGAAGAAAGAAGTATTGTGCTTCTTCTACAAACCCATAAAGTGTGATCAAATTTTATTATTGAAAAAACCCTGTTATACATTGCCTTATGGGTGAGTCTGCTTTATAGTTCAGTTAGTGATAGTTGATTATGACTTGCATATTTTGGATTCTAGGCACAAACACAGATCATCATCTCCTGCACACTGATAATAGTTATGTTCCATCAAATCAAAGCATCTCTAAATCTTTGTTCACTGTCCTAGTAAGAATGAGTGAACCCTTTTGGAAACATTTGCTTGGGAGACAAATAATTCTACTTGAAATAAGAAGTGAAGTAGCTTATGTATAAGATTCATCCAGTAATTTGTTTGTCATTTGTTTTATTCAAGAAAGAAATATACCTCAACCTTTCAAGAGATTTAAATGGCCCAGATAACCACATTTATAGTTTGCATTATAACAATTTTTCATACATTTTTTTCTTTACTATGTGTGCCTTTTGTTTTAGTAAAAATGTCTTAATTTTGATGTATTAATTGCATTTAAAGAGAAAGAGAAAGCATTACTATGATAATTATTTCAAATCTCTCCATAATGATGGTGGTGATGATGACTATCGCCATACGGATCTGCATAGACCAAAAACTACATCTCAATGAAAAGCAAAAGCAAAGTACTTGAGTATACAAAGAAATATTTCATATCAAGTGGACCTGGAAGAAGTCATCTAAGCTTAGCTCAGTGCAGGGATGCAAAGTATCTTGGGCAAATGGCTGTCTGGTTCTAATTTATTACATTCTCTCAAAGTATCAAATTGTTTTATTGTTAGGAACTGTTTTCTGACATTCTGACAGAGTTGCAATCTGTGTTCTTATAATTTAAATTCATTATTATGCATATTGAACTCTGGAATGACAGATAACAGGTCTTGACATTATTGTGTAGCCATCCTTTTAGATATTTGAAGAGTGCTATCATATCCCCCTGCTCTCTCACTCCTCTATTTCTCAAACCAAAATGTAATCAGCGCTTTCTATCTCTCTTTATAGAACTTTGTTTTTAATCTCTTGATCATCCTCCTTGCCCTTTCCTGAACCTGTTCCAATTTCTCCAATGGCCAGAAAAGTATAGCATTCATAATAAGACATAATACATGAGTTGAAGTCTGATCAAAGCAGCATAAGTAAAATTATTGCTTCTCGTGATATGAAAATGCATTTCTATTAATGCAACCTAAGCTTTCATTTTGCCTAGTTGGCAGTGAGAATACACTGCTGGCTCATATAATTAGTTACAAATAATGTATTGCTGTTGCTTATGTGATTTCTCCAGCCAAGAAAATACTATGCAACTCTGCATCTCCATGCAAGTTCCCCAGAGCATCCCCATGGATCTGTGGATTGAACTGAGTCTTGCAAAACCTAACCCATATATCTAAAAGATGCTTTTTCAGAAGGGAACTGGACTGTTTTTTTTCCCATTAGGAAAAAGACATTTCACTTCTCATCCAAGAAACTTCATTGGTTTCAGCAGGATGGTTGGGACTATGGAGGGATTAGTTCTGACAGGATGCAGATGTGTGTGTGGAAGGATCATATTTCTTTGCAGTCATCTGGTCTTAGCACTCTCCCTTAGAGCTCTTGAGGTTACCTGGGGGGTTTATCTGTGCCCTCGGGATCACCTGTATCAGAATGCAAATGGAGGTGGAATTGTTGTTGTTAGTCGTGAAGTCATGTCCGACCCATCGCGACCCCATCACAACGTTCCTCCAGGCCTTCCTGTCCTCTACCATCTTCTGGAGTCCATTTAAGCTCACACCTACTGCATCAGTGATTCCATCCAGCCACCTCATTCTCTGTCATCCCCTTCTTCTATTGCCCTCAATCTTTCCCAGCATTAGGCCCTTCTCCAGTGAGTCCTTCCTTCTGGCCAAAGTATTTGAGTTTCAACTTCAGCATCTGGCCTTCTAAAGAGCAGTCAGGGTTGATCTCCTCTAGGACTGACCAGTTTGATCGTCTTGCAGTCCAGGGGACTCGCAGGAGTCTTCTCCAGCACCATAATTCAAAGGCCTCAATTCTTTTGCGCTCAGCCTTTCTTATGGTCCAACTTTCACAGCCATACATTGCAACTGGGAAAACCATGGCCTTGACTATACATACTTTTGTTGGCAGGGTGATGTCTCTGCTTTTTAGTATGCTGTCTAGATTTGCCACAGCTTTCCTCCCCAGGAGCAAGCGTCTTTTAATTTCTTGGCTACAGTCCCCATCTGTGGTGATCTTGGAGCCCAGGAAGATAAAATCTGTCACTACCTCCATTTCTTCCCCATCTATTTGCCAGGAATTGAGAGAGCCAGATGCCATGATCTTGGTTTCCTTAATGTTGAGTTTCAAGCCAACTTTTGTACTCTCCTTCACCCGCATCAAGAAGCTCTTTAGTTCCTCTTCATTTTCTGCCATTAGAGTGGTATCATCTGCATATCTTTGGTTGTTGATATTTCTTCCAGCAATCTTAATTCCAACTTTTGATTCATCTAGCCTTGCCTTTCTCATGATGTGCTCTGCATATGAGTTGAATAGGTAGGGCGACAGAATACAGCTTTGCCAGACTCCTTTCCCAATTTTGAACCAATCAGTGGTTCCATGTCCAGTTCTCACTGTTGCTTCTTGACCCACATATAGGTTTCTCAAGAGACAAATAAGATGGTCTGGTACTCCCATTTCTTTAAGAACTTGCCACAATTTATTGTGACTCACACAATCAAAGGCTTTAGCATAGTCAATGAAGCAGAAGTAGATGTTTTTCTGGAACTCCCTAGCTTTCTCCATAATCCAGCGTATGTTGGCAATTTGATCTCTAGTTCTTCTGCCTCTTTGAAATCCTGCCTGTACTTCTGGAAGTTCTGGATCCACATACTGCTGGAGTCTAGCTTGTAGGATTTTAAGCATAACTTTACTTGCATGTGAAATGAGTGCAATGGTATAATAGTTTGAACATTCTTTGGAGGTGGAATACACACACTCATATCCTCTCGATTATATATATATATTCCTGGTGTTCACTTTCTGATATTATATGTTGATCTGATTTTTGCAATTCTAATCACAATAGAATTTCTCAGCAAACGTGTCTGGAAATGAATGGTTTCTCAAGCAAAGCCAAAGTAGTTGTATTAGAGATTCCAGAAGTAAGAATATGTCAGGCTGGTATACTTCTCCTCCCCTTCTTCTTCCCTGACAACTATGGGAGGAATATAGAATCTCTGGTGCAGAAATGTAATTCTTACTGTCTAAAACCTTCACTTAAATTCTGTCCTGACACCCATTTATCAGGCCCTGGAATATTGCCACTGGAATTTATAAATCTCAGGAGAAGCAATGAAGGAACTTGAAGCTTGTTTTTTAACCAGAGCAGAAGAACATTCCAAGAAGCAGTGCTCACTTTGAGATGAAGCTAAGCTTCATAAACTGTGCAAGTTTATATTGTGAGCAAGTATTTACAAACTCTGGAAAATTAATATTATTATAGGGATTTGATGTTCGCATAACTTCTTCCAGCTCATAGAATATTCTGCTTAATTCCTTAAAGATTCCTACTTCATCTTTCCCCACCACAACCATGCTAGGTTTAGAAGCAGAAAAAAGTTTGTGCCTGCAAGCTGGGTGGCTCTGATTTTGGAAATGTGAAGTGAGAAAGCTTGGAGTTATTGAAGCCCTGTTAAATCCCAAGCAGATTTTTCTCCGAGAAATCCTGTTTAATTTTCTTCTTGTAAGTAAAAGGTATTTCCATCTTATATGCTTGTTAGCTGAACTTAAAAATATTTTTTTCAGTCAATATATAAAACAAGATTTTTAACTGCAGGAAAGTAAATGCTACTGATTTGTTGGAGAGAATGAACTGCTATGCTGTGAAACCTGCAAGTTTGAACAGAAATACAATGCACAGATGCCATGGGGACATCCTTTCTTTGAGAAGAGAGATGTAAAGGTTATTATCATTTTACTGAGAGCATTAGCTGACCATGTCGCAGCATGTGAGTTTCTTTAACATGATAATTTAATCAGCCTTCTGTATCAGTATAGATGTCAACTCTGTAATGAACCTGGCTGAAGCCATCTTGCTCGTTTTCGGTTGCCACAGAATTGGACGGGGGTAGGAATGGGAAGTTTTATACTAGCCTAAACAATTCTCTGTCCCTTGGGAACCAAGGTCATTTTGTTCCCTCGGCTAAGGTGTTGAACCTAATGTTAGAAAGCCCGCCAAACTATTTTACTGGGAAACGTAGTTGATTGCATAGGTGATGGGGTGTAAAGTTTAACTTTGTAATACTTTTGGAGGGAACTTTAGTCTTGGTTTCATTTTTGACTGTGCCGATACTTTGTAACGAATAAACATGTTCTTAGAGGAAAACTCAAGCCTGCACATGGTCAAGGAAATGTTGATCTGATGCACATTTGGAAATAAGAAGCTATGTTATCTTCAAGGACATGCCATCTTACACATTGTCAGGAATTTTTACACTGAGTTACAATTTAAAACATAAGGGGTATAAGACACATACATACATACATATATACACACAAACAAGACTAATTTTGAAACTACAGCAAGTAAATAGTATTTTTTTCATGGGTGTAAATGCTCTTGGGAATCAGGCCTTCTTTTGGGAATTCCTATAAGACAGGCATGTCAAACTCGTGACGTCACGTGACGTCGCATGACGTATCGTGACTTTTTCCCCGTTGCCTGCAATGGGGTGTGCGCGGTTTTGGAGTGACGCATCCGGCCCACAGGCTGGCAGTTTGACATGCCTGCTATAAGACAACCAATCAATATTTTCTTTAGTTTTGCAGATTGCTTTTTCAAGTTTTCCATCAATGTGGAAACAAAATCATAAATAACAATTGCAGAGACCAATACTTCAAACTTTCTTTCATTTAAATAGGAAATTTAATGAAGGGTGCACTTGGAGGGGAAAAAGAGCTATACAAAAGACATGTTGCCCTGCTGAGGGGAGAAAATGACATTTAATGTTTATTTAGCTTGAGGACTTAAGTGTAGTGAGCTTTATGGTAAGCCTGCATGTCCAATTCCAATAAAAATAGTGAGTCACATTTTCTATAAATAAGTGCCACTTAAAACTGATGCCTACAAAGAAACTATAAATGGGGCTTCCTGTGGTTTTAGGAATCATTCATGTTCCAGCTTCCATTTGCCATCTTTATAAATAAAATAATAATCCTGGAGTTGACTTTCTCGCTATAGCTACAATTATTCTCTGATTACTTTTCGTTCATTCTAAGTAAATGAGCAACTCACAATAGTTTGCTGTGTGTTTAGTGACAGTGTATAATACTTGTTCAGAATATAATTTCAGCAGTATTTATTTAACAATTATCACAAGTTGCATGATGCAGCATATAATCAGAACAAGAAAATGAAATGGAAGAAATTCAAAGAAATTTAAATCTGGTAAGAGTTTCCAGAATCTTTCCTTAAAATAGTCTGGTTAATAGGCCAAGAAGAGGGGAAGATCAAAAGAAGAGGATGGGTTGGGAGGGAAATCAAGGGTTAGTGATTTTAGATCTTGGTCCCAAGACAAATGCATGGATAGTGCTAACATTAGCAGAATAACTGAGATGAAGCAGCTGGTATCTTTTATTTCTTCTTATGACTCTTACATTCATTTCTTCACTCATGACCTTTCAACTATACTACAATCCCATTTATCTCTCGTTGCCACTCTGACATTTCTTGTGATTGTCTCAAACAAAAAATAGCAAAAGTGCAATCCCTCCTGTTGAATAGATTGTACCATTTTCAATGTTGCCTTTCCATCTTGATGTTATATTAATATAGAAAAAAATAATATATTCTCCATAATTATTATTCATTTGGAGTGAGCCATATTTTTATCATAGTGAACAGCATGTAGAATCAAATAAAATACCAGTTTTAAATCAGGAGACCTCATGACTGGTGTCCTGTACATCATATTTTTCCATTCCCATATGATATAATTTTTTGTAGTATGATATGCAGAAGATCTAGAAGCAACTCTTAATATGGATGTAGAGTAACAATCTATGACTTCTCTATCCTTGTTTACATAGAAATACTATATAAATGTTGTTACATGTTCCTTCCAGGCTTGCCCACTGACCTTCTTAAATGTGTTTCCAATGAAAGAAAAATCAAGGGACAGCAAGACATGGACAAGATGAACATGACTATGGCTGATGGAAAGCTATCAGATATCTAGATTGATTTGGAACCATATATGATAGTGGCCCACAACTTTCAACTGCCTGCCTAGGATTCTGGTCACATGAGGTCCTCTCTTAACAACCCATGTAGGTTATGATGGCTATTAACACTGCTGGGATTGCAGTCACTAAGCAATGATGTCATATGATGTCATGCCTTATGACTGCATCACTTGCCAATTTTCACCATAGCCCAAGAACTACCTGTAGTGTTTAGAGAAGGAAGAGATTATAAAGTGTAGGCAGATCTTCATGGAACAACTACTTGCTTTCAACTGAAAACTAATAGAATCCTTAAAATAACCAGAAAATCCATTTTATCATATTTCCAGTCACAATACAAGTGAAAATCTTAGTCTTCCTCATTAAGCATAGTGAAATTGAGAGAAAGGATTTGCCTTTGGGAGGCTATGGGACAGAAAAAAACTTGATGTCCCAGGTCTGACAATTGGTTGGGAGTCCATTATAGAATATTATGTCTATAGATACACTTGAAATTCAGAAGGGAAAAACAACATGGGAGGAGATAGTTTTAGATATTCTTTTTATACTTTTCAAGAAAATTACATGTCATGTCAATAAAGTAGTCAAACAATGCATTTGACTTGAGGACATATTTAATTTTACATCTTTAGTTTATATGACAATTTAAAAGTAAATACTAGAGACATCAATAGGACATAAAATGAGAGGAATAAATAAGCAAGAATGCATGTATCCCTTCTATGAGTGGTATGTGTCCATTTCAATTTCAGGTTTTTTTACCAGAGACCTGGGAGTTTCATAGTTCTGCACAGTATTTTAGCTGTTGCTAGCACTGCACTCTTCTGGACACACAATTCTAATGTCGTTCCTGGAGTCTGTTAGAGCTACTCTCTAAGATTAGGAGTCACAACCCCAGGTGCTCCTACTATCACTGGCCACTTTGGTCTTTACTTTCCATATGCTCCCTGTTAAGTCCTGGGAATAATGGCGCTTGAGACGAATCATCTTCAACAAGTCTTTATTGTTTGCTCCACTCTACGAACAAACGACAACCCCAGAGGCGCGCAAGCCTCTATATATACTCTCCGATCCCCGGACAATTCCCACCAGTCACAAGGCAGTCCTTTCCCGCCTTGCGCATGCGCGCAAGGCCGGCGCCGGTCAGTCTGGTCCCGGGAAGCTTTTGCAAATGCCCGGGACTCTTGCAACTTCCCGCGCCTGCTTCTGCAGGCATGGGACACAACACCCCTCCCCCCTAGACAAAACAATGCTGCGCCCGACATGGACGCCACCTTTGGTAGAAGGGTGTGAAGGAGCCGCAATAACGTGGTGAAACATGTTGTCTAGTAGAAACTCCTTCAGTCGACCCAGGCATCTCGTAGCGATGTAGCCTTTATTTCCGCATGCTTCTGGAGTCCACCGCGTCCGATGCAATGAAGCTCAGCTGGGCCCTTGTCCTGACGATCCTTGGACCTCTTCCCAGCTGTTTGGTAACGCTTGTCCACCTTCGTGTGGATGGTTGCAGTCACTGGAACGCTTTGAGTGGACCGCAAAATCTTGGCCACTCCACTTCCAGATCTCTCAGTTGATTCCCCATCTTGCTGATCTCTCTGTTGAAATGTGTGTCTCCAAGCCCTGGTCGAGGATCAGGGTCGTATTTTGTAGCCACACGCACCCTCCAGCGATTTCGTACTGGCAGGATAACGCTGACTTCCACACCGTTCGAGGATCAGGGTCGTCTTCTGCAGCCGCACGCACCCTCCAGCGATTTCCGTACTGGCAGGATACGCTGACTTCCACGCCGTTTCTCTTCCAGACTTCTTTGGGTGAGTCTTCTAGCTTTTCTTAGCTGTAGAGACTGGATCCCACCTTCGTCGCCAGTATTAGGTCCTGGGAATAATGGCGCTTGAGACGAATCATCTTCAACAAGTCTTTATTGTTTGCTCCACTCTACGAACAAACGACAACCCCAGAGGCGCACAAGCCTCTATATATACTCTCCGATCCCCGGACAATTCCCACCAGTCACAAGGCAGTCCTTTCCCACCTTGCGCATGCGCGCAAGGCCGGCGCCGGTCAGTCTGGTCCCGGGCAGCTTTTGCAAATGCCCGGGACTCTTGCAACTTCCCGCGCCTGCTTCTGCAGGCACGGGACACAACACTCCCTAGTTCCTACTTCAGGCCCTGGTACTTCTGCAGTTTCTCATATTAGTTCTTTCTGATGTCTCTGTTACATTTGGTGCCATTACATCTATTACACCACTGACTTCTGGTCCTTGTCTACTATCTAATTGATTGGCCAGTGTATGCCTGTCTGTCTAGATTTGGAAGTCCCACAGTATCTTAGCTCTATGATTCTCCATGACCTTCTGTGGAATCACCCTTTGTATTTGGGAAGGGCTAGCACATACCCTACTGTTCAGTGTATGTTATTCCTGCCTGACTGTTGTACTCTGCCACTATGTGTCAGACTGTCTGTGAGACTTCTCTTCCAGGACTGCCCCTTGGGATCTAGTGCTTGGTGCCTGTTTTGTGCTGCTAGTGATGCTTAGTGCCTGCTCTACCACTTCTAAACTTTCTTTCTTTCTATCTTTCTATCTTTCTATCTTTCTATCTATCTATCTATCTATCTATCTATCTGTCTGTCTGTCTGTCTGTCTGTCTGTCTGTCTGTCTATCTATCTATCTATCTATCTATCTATCTATCTATCTATCTATCTATCTATCTATCCTCATTTGCCTTTCCACTCATTGTTTAATTAATTGAATTTAAATATATTTCAAATGTTAACATAGGTCATTTTGAAGATACTGGAGGAAGTTGTTCATTACTGGACAGAATAACATATTTAACACTTCCAAATTTCATTCTCTATTTAGCTAAAACCAACAAAAGAGAAATGCATATGTTCTTAATTGTGTGACACTTTTTTTATAATTAGCCCACTGTAAGTAAAAGTGGCTTCCTGCAGATTTGCTAGCTAAAATACTGGGCAATAAATGTTATGTAACTCAAGAACTATTTCCCTTTGCTGGCTTTGGTTTGTAGCATCTGTCAGCTTTAATAACTTTGTTATTAAAGCTGACAGATGCTACAAAATAAAGCCAGCAATAGGACATTAATTCTTCCTTTAGAAGCACAAAGGAATCTGTGTACCCCACCTTGTATGCTTCTGTTCATAAGTGATGATTTCTCAGGAGCAAATATCTAAGTATGAAATACTAATAGTAACCAATCCTTATTAGATCTGAAGGTTCATTCTAGATATATAAAAAAACTAGACCTTTGTAGATTTTTTTCTACAATATGATCCTGTATGCCATGGTAGAAAGCAAGGCTGAGAAAGCTATTGATTTCATGACCATCGTATTTTTCTAAGTCACCTATCTGGAGAATAGAAAACACGATGCTAGGTTAGGTGGACCTTTGATCTTATCCAGTAAGTTCCTTTTTGTGGTATTATTTCTTCACTCTAGTTATACATTATTATATTATTTCATTTGATGAAAAATAGCAGCTGCTCAGCATATTGTCTGAATTTTGACCCGATATACTTTCTTTGTGAATTTATACTGTAGTTTGATAAAACTTTACATTTTACTAATAAGTATAAAATAAATCAGCAGGAAATTGGAGATCACTACTCAAAAGTCCCTAAAATCCGCAACGTATCTTGAGCACTTTAAGTCATAATCAAGCTAGTCTCTCCATTCCTGCACAATGTTTAACTTTGAAGAGTCTTAATAATTCTTAACTACAAGAAGCAGTCATTTTTCCTTTAATATCCTTGAAAAGAATGACTATCCAGAGACCAATATTCTCAGGAACCAGCATTCTCTACTGAATTTGGCTAGAGTGGATAAGAACCTTGCCTCTTTCACAGAAATAAGATTAGTGTCCTTCATGTTCGTTGTAATCTGCAGCTCACAACAAAGCAATGAAACAAACTCCTAAATTACTGTGCTAATGTCCAGAATGTAAATCTGCTTCATTATTCTTCAGAGCTTTGTTATATATTAGACAGGATTGAAAGTACATTGATCTAAATTCCTTTAGAGGTGACAAGGTCATATGTGCCCTATAATTTGCTCAAGTTTTCCCCTACGTTTTGAACAAGGAATGTCTATATATTACTTTCAGGTTCTTATATAATGAAGAAATGAAGAGGAAAAATTAGAAATGTACTTCCAAGCAAACACAGAATGTACCTACCTGCATCATTTCTATTGTCCTGGGTTTTGAATTCATTCACACATACACACACACACACACACACACACACATTCATCCATCAATAAATGTTTTAGGTATTTTTTTCATGAGGCAATGCAAATTTAAAAAGACATTTGTGAGTGAACTCTCAGAAATTACATCATTGTACCACAAAACTAGAGATAAGTAGAAGTGATCTAGCACCTCTTAGTCATAGAGCAATTTGGGAGAATAAGTTACCCATTTTTTTGTATCTAATACAGAATAAAATTCACAAATACTGTTATATATAATATAACATTAGGTGTATTTCTGTGGGAACAAAATACAAATAGGACTTCATTTTCACAATGCTCAAAACTTAAGCTAGTAAGCTCAGAAGTGAACACTATTTTAAATTTCAGGAGTTGGAAGTAGTGGCTGGATACAATATCATACAGTTGCAGGATATGGAATAAGAATAAAAGAAAAAGAAACCTCAACTTGGCTTAAAATAATTTATAGAAGAATGCAGTCACTAGTGGCATTTAGCATTAATTAAATTGTTTTCTTATCATGAAAGCTAAACTTTTGTAAGTTTTGGGAGACTTTGCTCAGGGACTATAGAACTGATCAGAAATTCCATTCCAAGCTCCAAAATTTTCTTCTTGCAGACATTTCATTACCAAAGAATGTAACATCATCAATGCTCTGACATGGAGAAATGAGATTGTCAGCTGATTACAACTTCTAACTTGTAGCTGATGAGCATTTGCAGAGCCAGTAATGCCATATGGCAAATAACATCCAAATTACAAAAATTGCATTATATTTCTAATTATTTGTGTGCCACAGTAGTATTTAGTTAAAAATGCTATTTGTTATTTCTTTACTTTTTTCGAAGCTATATGTCAGTCATCACATGGCACCTTAATGTTCAAAATCAATTAAACTTCTGAATACACGTAGCGAAATGGTCAATACAGGTGCTCAATATTTTTTTTTGTAGAATTTAGAAAAGAAGTATTTAAAATTGTGTTCATCATGTGACAAGAACAATGGGTGTTGACACTGAGATAGTTAATTTTAAAAGAGAACTTTATTCTATCAGCCTGACATATAAAATACCATCTTGCATTATGCATTGGATAGATTTTCTATAACAATTAGGTGAGCAGAGTGCAAAAACAGGCAGATTGTGCAACCATGACAGAGAACTGCTAAGAAAAAGAACAACAGCAATAACAATGAGTTTGAGAAAGCTTTCTCAAAATAGCTCACAATAGCTGATGCTATTTCCANTTCTATCAGCCTGACATATAAAATACCATCTTGCATTATGCATTGGATAGATTTTCTATAACAATTAGGTGAGCAGAGTGCAAAAACAGGCAGATTGTGCAACCATGACAGAGAACTGCTAAGAAAAAGAACAACAGCAATAACAATGAGTTTGAGAAAGCTTTCTCAAAATAGCTCACAATAGCTGATGCTATTTCCAATTATTACAAGGCTCATCTGTAACTTTTTGGCCTTGAAGAAATTCTTTCTCTGACAGCTTAAACTGCCCACTGTCAAGACATTTTTCAGACATGAGTTCAGTGACATTTACCTTTTGTGCATGTACTCACTCATGAATGTATTCCAGTCACACATTCAGAAAACTCTAGAAGAAAATTCTGTTCTGGAAGATCTCCATTTTAGACTATCCTTCATAAATACAGTATAAGACTAGAAACTTCATGTCCTTGAAAGTTAAGCAACTATTAGAACTCCAGTGCAAAGAAGCAAATATTGTAAGTTGTTTCTCCAGCATACAGTATATTTAGAATATTTAGAGAACAGGACAGGTCCTCTGAAAGCTTCCTCGTGGTTCATGTGGATTGTACCGAATGAGATGTTAAAACTGGAATGAAGGAACTCTTGTGTCCATTGTCTGATAAACCAGGATACTAGCTGAAAATGTGATAGGTTTGCTCCATTCATGGAAGGTTACAAAATGATGAACAGTGCAATAATTTGCTACAAGAGAAGTGTACCAAATATTCTGAAGAAATCCAAAAACATTAAGGGCCTGTCAGTGAAATCTAGAACAGAATATTACTTAGCCATATCAAGTTCAACATTTCTTGCTTTTGCTCAAGACATCCTTGCAGAGACCAGGATGCAGTTAACACTAGAACCAATTGCTGCTCTTGTGATTGGCAGAACTTTTTCAAGAGCTAAAGGACTATCTGCTATAACCACAAGGAGAAGGCTTCCTGTTCTTGGACAGGAATAAGCGATATTGTGTAGATGCCTATAATATGTCAGTGTGGCCCCCTTCTCTGTTTCTTTGTATCTAAACTGTCTATGTAAGATGGCTTATCCATGGATCTGAGGTTTTGCCCAAAGAAGCATTATCCAGTCAGTGTGTGCTTTTGTGTGCTGGACCAGGTTATCTAGACAATTAATAAAATTGAATGAAAATTCAAACAGACTGTTCAGAATGGAAAGCTGGTAGCTATATTTTCAGTACAAAATAAGGTGCTTCAGATCTGCAACAGTTACCAAGCCATTCATAGTGTCAAGGTAACATCCATGTGCACTTTGATATGCATGATTTCCAGTTAATGCCTGGGGTAAGGCAGGATCAACGTGATACTGACGGGAAGAATGTTCCCAGAGAGCTGATATGAAAATGACAAAAGTGTTGTTTATTTACAATTAATTAATGAGCCATTTGCACAGTATCTCCCTTGTGCACTTAGACATGCATGGCTTAATCTTGAGGGAAACATATGCTTTTAGCAGAGTCAACCAAGGGCTTGGGGAAGATTGCTCCCATAGATTGCATTATTCCAGAGTGCGGACTTTTTCAAAAAGAGGAATTACAATTTAAACAATGTGTCAGATCCAGATAGATTTAGCTCATACTCAATATTGGAATGTACATTTTGATTCTAATGTAAGTGGAGATTTTTACCAATAGCAATCCTGTTTTATACTTGCATCATTCTGATGAGAAGGACTCAAGAAACCATACTGAGTTTCATTGTCCATAGCATTATTTTTGAAATAGACTAGACAACCATTTTATTTCCATAGTGTAAGACTCCTGTCTTGATATTTTCTGCAAATATTCATTCTCTTATTTCAGACATAGTAATAATTGAAAAAAATGCCTTAGAATCCCCCCCAAAAAATAAATAATTACAATCTCATTATAGATCAATCTTCTCCAGGCTGTCTTACAGATTTTCCAAGATTTTATTCTCAAAATTTTAGACAAGTAGAGACTGATTGACATTTTGGAAGGATAGCAGATTGAAGAAGCTATTTTGTTTCAGACTAAGTCTAACAAAATTCTACAAGATATTCTTCCAGATAACTGTACAAACATACAATATATGGTTTGTGTGCCCACATACACACATAATTTGTCTGATAGAAACTTGAAACCATCTTGCTGTGTACAATATTGGTTCCAAACTAAAATACAGCTTAAGAGAGGTAAATTCTTCAACAGAGATTAGTGGAAAATATAAGCTACAGTGGTCCATAACAGGTCAAAAAGATTTCACAAAGTTTCATTATTGAGCTGCAATAGTTGATAAGCCTGAAGAAAAAATGTCAAAGCTAAAGACATAGTTAAGAGTGAAAAGCTCCCAGTTCAAACTGTCATTTTATTTCTCTTTTGTGTAGACATTATATCCTGAAGTTCATCCTTTTATTTGCTAATTTTGGAAAAGGTGACATGTAAATGAAAGGACTTTGCAACTAAGATTGGGTGCACATTTGACAAGTCATAATGGAATTGTTTGCAAAGTTTTATTGAAATCCCAGCTTTCATTTATCTTTGTTAGCTCAAGCCACAGAAAACTGTGATAGAGAGTTTTGTATAATTTAAACTAAATATAACCAAATTAACCAGGAAGCAAAGAGAGAATTGCATATTTTATTCTAATAGAAAATAATTACTTGTGGAGGTTTTTATTATGCTTGAGAACTTTGGGAAAGTAAGAACAATTTGTTTGGACTTGTCCTTTTTTAAAAGGTGGAAATCAGTATAAGAAGCTTTTGCCGCAAATTGGCATTTTTTTGTATTGGCACCCTTTATTATTAATTAATTTACCACCTACCCTGCCCAAGATGTAAACATGAGATTAGATACAAAGAACTGTATTTTGGGGGTAGTTTTTCTTAATTAACAGCATGTAGTTTCATCATTTTAATTGTTATTATTACAGATGAGGGGACTTCTATTTTGAAGGGAGCATATTCTAAAGCACGAGCCGGTTTCATCATACCAAAGCCACACCACCCCGTTGCCAGCAATGTAAAAAGAGTCGCGATACGTCACAACATGTCATGTGATGTGGTGAGTTTGACACCCGTGTTCTAAGGGAAAAGATTCACTTCTTGGAAAATACAATCTCCCTCCCAGGTGTGAATGCACACATTCACACAAACTCAAGGTGAAATTATTTTAGATAAACAATTCTCATGAATGCTACTGAGATTTTTTTTTTTTTTTACTCCAACAACTTATTTTACATGGGATAGAATTTCCTCTGAAAATGCAATCAGGTAATCAGAACTTAGCCATTCTTTGCACCCCTTCCATTATTTTTTTTTAACTAAGAATGCATAGGTTTTGCACATAAACCTAAACTTTTAAGTTCTTTGCCTAGCAAGAATAGAACTAGTGTGGCATTCTAATTAAGATGTTGGGCTGATACTGAGATTCATCTGCTTTTTCACCTATAAAAGCTTAGAGAAGTGGTTGCGTCTCGGGCAGTTGCTCTCTTTCAGCCCAACCTATTCCACAGCGCAGTTGCTTTTGAGGGTGAAGGGATCCCTACTTATCCTATGTTGAGCCCCAGAAATGAAAGATAGGGTATAAATCATGTTCTCTTGTATTTCCCTTCTTTTAAAACTCACCAATCTATCATTTTCTTTCATTTCTCCTTTAATATTTTTCACTCAGTATGTCCAAGCTGCACTGAATTCTCTGGATAATGCACTTGTATATAATTTTAGGTAGTTTAGTCCTTTGCAGCAAAAACAAGGCAATCCACAGAGATCAAGAAAGTGTGTGC
>NW_015386661.1:38048-43288 GCF_001527695.2 Protobothrops mucrosquamatus | reverse complement strand
GAGAAACATAGTTATATATAATTTGAAACTTCAAACCCCAAGTTTAGAGCCTTAGGAAGAAGAATCATTGCCATTAGATTTTCCAGATATATTACTTAATTGTATATGTAATCTCAGTTAAAGCAATTAGTCATTGAATGGATAATGAAAAGCTACCCATGTTTTAAATCAGGGTTTAATCACTTGAAGTCTGCCCTTATACTTTTTTTTTTTTTTTGCTAAACCTCAGCAGCCTCCATGGGTGGACTTAAACTTTCAGAACATTGTGGTAAATCTCTATTCTACCAACAACTTTTTCCATGCTTATTTTATATTAGTTGATTGCAAATTAAACATATATACATCATCTTTAATATGGGCAATATTAATTAAGTTAATGTTCATTTCTGATTTATAATGTACCAAAACGCATTTTAAAAAAAACAAAAAACTAGTATTATAATCCATGTATAAATCAACTTTTCTTTATATCCTGATGTAAACATTGCAGTTTATCATGACTTAAGAAACACAGAAAAGATTGTATTTTACTAAATTTTGAAATTCTGAGGCAGTTTGACTTACATAGTTTATATACTGAGTTAGATTGCATACCATGTTTAATATATATTTCATTGGTGTTGAAATATTGAATAGATGAATATATATTGTACAAATTTTGTTAGAAGAAAAGATGTCTACAATCTAGCTTTATAACTCAAATTGTAAACTGCTCAGAGTCAATTTTGTGAGATGGGCAGTATAGAAATTTGATAAACAAACAAACAAATAATGTTTTAACACATTTATCTACAAATATAATTCTGTAAGTGTTATCTTCTTTATATTCAGATGAATAATAAAATATAAGTAGGTTTGCCATCTAGTAGAAAAAACTGAGAAGGAACATGCTTCTAGTGTTCTTTTTGATCTTCTGCATTAATATCAAACTTAAAAATGAGATGATCTGTGATGTATCTGTTTTTCTTTTTTAATAATTATGATATAAGCTTGCTTCAACTTTATTTTTTACAAATTCTATGTTTATAGGTACTGCTCAGTGGTGGGATTTAGCCGGTTTGCACCACTTTGGCAGAACTGGTAGCTAATTTTTTGTTGCCCAGGCCCAGAATGGACTTCTGGAAGCGGCATCCACACAGAGAACCGGTTGTTCACATATTTGAATCCCACCACTGGTAATGCTGTATGAATATTGGTATAAATTTTTATGTACCATTCTTCTGATATGCATATTTTTATATGCACTTTTATATACTTTTTTCAAGAGCTTTAATAATGCATTTTGTGCAAGACTTGTTCTAATATACATGCTTGTGTGTCTTTAATGCATGTTTCTGAATGACATTACAACATCTAAATTCAACCCCAAATCCATTGCGTGAATTGTGATTAATATCATTAAACTCTAAGTTATTAATGTTACTGTTCATTATACTTCTCTTATCATCTTTAAAGGAATAAATTGGATTAACTCATGAAAAAAAGGTGAATTTGGAGGATGGGGGAAGGGCAGAAAAACTAAAACTTAGTTTCTTTGTTGTCCTCAGCCCTTGCTGGTCCTGCTAGTTTTGTTTTTTCTTCCTCTTTCAAGTAATGATATTAGAAAAGCAGAGAGGGTTTACCTTTAAACTACCCTGGATCTCTGATTTCAGTTCTCTCAGCAGCTAAACTAACTCTATTCCAGTTACCATCCACGAATGTACTTTTAATTAAGCTAATCATAGTTCTTTATGACAATGTTGCCTATGATCTCAAGATGAGCAATTACAGGCAAGTGCATAGAAGAAATGCTCCCCCAAACTATTCACCATTGCAAAGTAATGAGTCAAATTTTTCTCTAACATTTAGCATCTTATTTGTTATAGACTCCTAACATCATATGCCTGGAAGCCTTCTAGTCCAACCCCCTGGTCAAGGTAGAATACCATCCCAGCTAAATGGCTGTGCAGGCTGTTTTTGAAAACCTCCAGTGATGGAGCACCACAACTCTAGTAGGCAAGTTATTCCATTGCTTAATTGCTCTCACTGTCAGAAAATTTCTCCTTACGTCTAGGTTGTATCTCTCTTTGACAAATGTCTACCCATTACTTCTTGTCCTGCCCTCTGGTGTCCTAGATAATAAGTCAATCCCCTCTTCTTTGTGACAGCCTCTCAAGTACTACAAGACAGTACTTGACTGATTCTTTTCTTCCATAAACTACATATACTGTACATACCTAGGCTCTTCAATGGTTCATCATACAATTTAGCCTCAGACTCTCTATCATCTTTGTTTTGCTCTTCTCTGCACACTTTCCATTTTCTATTTTTCTCTTTTTATTATGCTTTCATTTAGAAGGCATATGTTCTTATCCAGAAGAAATGTCCTGAAACCACTCAGGTTTTCAAAAATCAACCTAATATTTTCCCCATTGGATATGTGCATGTCATATTTTATGTGGTTTGTGATGCAGTGTTTAAGATTCTGGACCTAGGTTCTAGCCCTCTCTTATGCATAGAAGCTTGTTGGGTGACACTGGGCCAATCAATTAGCTCTAAACTAGGAAATAAAAATAAAACCCACACTGGAGAAGCTTCATAGATTACAGCCCATAATCTGTAATAAAGATTCTGCAATGGATGAATATGGAATGAGAGAGAGAGAGAGAAAAAAAAAGATCTGTTTCTTGAGAGTTCAGTATATAGTTAGGAGACTCATCAATCACCGTCTCCTTTTACTAGACCAAAACTATGTACAAATGGTATTTATCTAAAGGTTGGTATTTCCATTTGGATATCTGGAATAATTGTACTTCTACTGCTGTGAGACAGAATGGACTGAATTAAAAATCTTGCCACCTGCTGTTCTTAATGTGAAATACCTTGCTGTTCCTGAAGACTATCTAAACTTCTTGGAGTACCATGCTGTTATCTGTATATGAAATAATATTATGTTGAAGACATGGAGATTTTTTTTTAAAAAAAATCATTGCTACAGGAAAATAAGCAGTCCATTTTGACTTGATGTCACTGTTTTCATGCTAGGTTCAATCTGGTTTCTTTTTTCAGCCTTTATTCATTCATAATCATAAAAAATGTATACCAATCTTATTGTATCACTTATTAGAACACAGAACATTATGATTCTCTCTAACTGACTGATACTGTATATCACTCACTCCCAGTGGCTCTAGGCAACTTGCAATAGGCATTTCTTAGGATTGTTATAAGGAAGGTGCCTGTAACAATCAACTGGCATATTATTTCAGAGTTTAAGAATAAAAAAAATGCAACCATTTAATAGAAATATGTTGGTAATGGGATCTTCCAAACATACTGTAGGCAACTTGGATCTAAAGCACTTACAATTGAATATCCTTTACTCAGTATTCTAAATTGTGCCCACGAAGTATATCACAGCTTATTTGCTGAGCTATGGGCCAATTGCAGTTTCTGGGTTCTCTTTAACGACTATCCCAGGAAGTCTGCATATCAATAATCCAACCTTGAGGTTACCAGCATGTTTCACCAACAGCAGGTCTCTGTTATCAGAAGCTAAAGTTGATAAATGTCCCTCCCTTCGCTACTAATGTCACAAGACTGTCCAGCTTCAATTATGAGTCTTGGAGGAAACTCTGAAGAGAAAACCATCAATAAGGCTGAAATAAAATACCAACTACCACCACCCTAGTCTAAAAGATGGTAGTACATTGATTGATTGATTGATTGATTGATTGATTGATTGATTGATTGATTGAAGAAAATGATTGAAGAAAATTTCTATGGCTTCCCAGCTCAGTGACTCTGGGTGATTTACAAACTTTTCAGATTAAAAAAAATAATAGAAGGCATAAGCTTTTCATAATTATAGCTCACATCGTCAAATCTACAGAGTATCAGAGAGAGAATGAGAGAGGGAGAGAGAGAGGGAGAGAGAGGGGGGGCAGGTATCTGTAGGTAGGTTCAGAAGAAGTGCCATAGACAAATACAGCTCTCTTCCTATATAACCTGGAAGATGTAATCCAACACACCTGATTGTTGAAAAGCATTATGCAACACTGTACTGATATCCCTTTTTTATTATTTTAGGATTGTACTATTAGTGACCAAATCATAGTGCTGTAACTAGTTTTTTATATCATTTCTACTTTTGCTTTTGATCTGATTCCAAAATAGCTACAAAGCAAGAATCACAAATACTTTAGAAGAAAAAGATAATCTTTCTCTCTGTTACTATTGCCTAAGTATTGGGTGATGCTAGAAGTTATAGTAAGAGCTTTAGAAACTTTGGTTAACCTTATATATCATATTTATATGGATTTTTCAATTATTCATTAATAATTTTAGTAAGTATTATATGAACTTTGATCAGGCTTTTTGCATTAAAATCTCTGTTAACTTTATTTTGCACTATCCTCATATGTAAGACTCTTTCTCAATATTATATTTGATTTTATTCATCAGTTATGTGTTGTAGCATTAGGTTTTTTAATCAAGTTGCACAGTGCCTAGAGAATTTATTTCAGGAGACATTAAATAAATGTAATAAATGTTTAATTAATATATACTTCACTGCTTGTTTAGAAAAAAAATAGTACATAGTAATACATTATCATAATATAAAGGTTGTTCTTGACTTGTGTGCCCAAAACATCTAATGCCCTATCTGTAGATGAACAGTGCAAATCTCTATATTATAAATTAAAACAAGGTATTCTAAAATCTTTTTTTAAAATAAATTTTATTAGTTTTTATAGGGTTAGGAATGAGGTGTGATCGGAATTGGGGTTGGGATTTGGGTTCAGGTTAGAATGAGGGTTGGGGTCAGGTTTTTTCCAAATAACATTCTCAATATTTAGCAAACAGCATAATGTCTGGGTTCTCATGTTTAACAAAAATAATAGATAATAGTTAATTATCATAAACAATATATTAATTAATCACTCAATAGTCTTTTTCTTACTAATATATATTCAAAGTTACATATCACATTTCTTTCTCTCTAACTCATGTTTTTAGCCATTGATAGAAATTATCCCATTTTCTAAAATACACAGAGTCTTCTTTCTCTTTTATCTTTAAAGTCAATCTGTCCATTTCTGCACACTCTAAAATGTTCTTAATTAATACTTCTTCAGTTGGTAAATTTTCATTTTTCCAATGTTGAGCAAATACAATTCTTGCTGCAGTTATTACATGTAAAATTAAATATATACAACCTTTCTCATAATTTGCTCAGTTATTCTAAAATCTTGATACAT
>NW_015386661.1:35064-37541 GCF_001527695.2 Protobothrops mucrosquamatus | reverse complement strand
AAAAAATATCTATGGCTATAAATGGGGAAAAGGAGAATCTATAAAATCTGCCTGACCTGATAGTATTTTTCATTGATATTCATATAATATCTTTTTCTCAACATAAACAGTAACAGGTCCTTGTGCCTATTTTATTATTCCAGAGTTTTTAGTGATAGCTGACATTGTATCAGAGTATTGCTATGAGACAGCCACATATCCTGTGATTGTGATTGTCCAGGAAATTGAGGCCATTATCAAGGTCAAGAGTGAGTGAAAGTCTGTTTCAGATCCTCATAAATTCAGGTAGTCCAGAAGAATGCTAAATCTTAAGTATATCTCTGGTAACTCTTGACAAAGGGCAATAAGCTATGCTGAAGGCACATGTGCTAAACTATAACTCACATTATGAGCAATCAAGCATTTTTTTTCACAAAAGTTTTTATATAATAGTCATCTTTAACTTTGTACCCTGTTGGGACTCCTAAGATTTTCTGCCAGTTTGGCATAACATTTGCAGTTTGGTAGTAATAAGGAAGACTGATGCTGATGTTCATATCTTTTTCCATTCATATCAGTGAATTCAGAATTCATAACTCCTCAGTGTTGGCATGAAATAAAAATACACTACTGTCAAATAGCAATGAGATTTCAAGTTTTCTGGTTCAAAAAGTCCCGTGTCATGTAACTTTTAGGTAACTGAGCAGGGACTGACTAGATCTTATATCTGAACATGGCAAGCTGATCTCTGATAAGCCCATGTCATGGAAGTACAACAATCCTGATTACTTTTTGATTATTCATCTAGGTAGATTTCTTCATTTGGAAGAAATTTTAAGAGCATGAATTCCTTATTGGCCTATCCTCAACTAGTTCCTTGTGCAAGAAGGTTTTCCAAAACAGACTAATCAGAAGTCTACAAAACTTCCCTATGAACCAGCTTTCTTGGACTACAGTATATGACAAGGACCAGTTGGACATCAGTTTGCAAAATTCAAATAAAGAGCTCAGACAGTTACTGTAGACCAAGGCCATCCAGCCTGAAAGCTCATCATTTCTTGATTTATACTGCCCTACACTGATACAATACTGTATTTAGAATGACACTGACTGTGAAAACCTACAATTTGGTACTTAGAATGTAGTACAATTCGGTACTATAGAATTTGGAAAGGCTTATATAATTCAATCCAACAACCAAAGAAGCCTAGGTGGCTGTAGATGTCCACAATGCCTAAGGCCATTTGATAAAATATTGAATTTGTAAAATTGAGACCGTCTATGTATATCAACTACCACTCTGCCCCTGCACAGAAATACAAAACCCTCTCTCTCTCTCTCTCTCTCTCACACACACACACACACCTCTATCTCCTTTATAGCAGAAATCACAAAGAAAAATAATCCCTGTTTATTGTGTTCTAAAAAGCATTAAAATTCACTCTGCAAGTAACTTCTCATAAGCAACTGCTAATCTTTCCAGAGGTATCCAGTTTTTAGGCATCCTGAAAACAGAAAATTGGAGATATTTACATTCCTACCCATTCCTATGCTTCTTCTTTTCTTCTCAGACCATGTAAGACAACTTCCTTAATTCAGTAGTAATTATTGGGGGGGCGGGGGAAACCTTGCTGTCTCATCCAGGGAGACATAACAGATTTATATACTTATTTTGGAAATTAATACTGAATTCTTTATTTGACATGGTGATATACTGTACTAAAATCTTGATGCTGCTGGATTTATGATTCTCAGAGGAAAATATAATTGCCACCAGGTTGTTCAGGCCATTCATGGAATAATATACAGCGTGAGTGTCATTCAAGTAAGGCGAGAGATTTGTACTTTTCTTTATACTTATATTTAAAATATTTACCAACTTGATTGTTTTTGTTCAAATCTGCTCAGATTTTTAAGTTTTGTGCTGTGAATTTTAGGAATAAATTTCCTGTTGGACTCAGTTGCAGTTGTGAATGTTCAGCACTTTCTAAATTCAACTCCCACAGTGTCAGGTAAGCACTGAGGAAATAATGAATGCCCAGGCCTAGCAATTTCATTTAAGAATTCAGAGTGATACAGCCAACAACCTAGTTTTCCAAGAGGTTGCTCACTTTTTTAATCTGGGTGGTTATCATTCCTTTATCCAAAAGCCCATTTCCATTCATTACACAAATTTGCACAACAATTCTTTATGATCAACGCCGTTCTTTACTGAAGAAGTAAAACAGCATGGTTCAAATTATCAATGAAAAGGATAAACACTGAGTATATGCAGCATCTAAGAAAAATGTTTATTTGGATCAAATGTCTGGCTGGCTGCTTTATGTGCCATCAAGTTGGTGTTGGTTCTGAGCAATCACTAAGAGCTTGACTCTTTCCATTTTCCATTGGCAACCTATTAGCAATGAAATTGAGTCCTTCTACCTTCCACCTTGAGTCCTTGCTGCTGGTCATCTTTTTTTCTTTCCTATCATTTTAGACTTCCAAAGAACAGTTTC
>NW_015386661.1:30917-32616 GCF_001527695.2 Protobothrops mucrosquamatus | reverse complement strand
GCGGAGAATCCTCGGGGCTCCGGAGGAGTTCTCGCCTACATCGTCCATATAGGACGACTCGGGAACTCAACTCCTACCCCGGGCAGCTCACCTATCCCCTTATGCCCAGGGGAAAGGTATCAAGCCGTTTGACAGCTGATGCTGGCTGTCAAACCGGCTTTTACGCAAAACAGGCGGGAGGCAGCAAACAGCTGCGTCCGACGAAATCGCCTGCCACCGGAAGTCCCCCCAAAGAACAGTTTCAATCTCAAAGATCTCCTTTGCATTCTACAAGAGCACCAGTGACATAAACAATGACATAAAGTGATGTACAATCATAAATAAAATATATTACAACCTAATGTATAACAATGTAATAGCACATATTTGACTCCAACTCCTCTATATATTAATCAGGTCCCAGAAACCTTCTGGAGCACTAAACTTTTACAAGCTTCTGGAAATTCATGAATATGGGCACCACTAACTTCAGGAGGCAAATTGTCCCATTGGAGAGCTGACAGTGCTTTTGTGAGGGGAGGAAAATGTCCTTTTGGAATGCATTATTTTGGTTAGAGCTTCATATCCCCTCCTTCGATTGAACTTCGGAGGCATGCCTTTTTGGTGATTACCTCAGCCCCACCTGAGATCAGATGGATCCCTTAGTCAAGCCGGCTCCCATCAAGCATTGGAATAGGAGGGAGTTGAAATATGAGGAAGCTTGGTCTAGCACAGTGGTGGCGAACCTATGGCATGGGTGCCAGAGGCGGCACTCAGAGCCCTCTCTGTGGGCACGCATGCCATTGCCCCAGTCCTAGGCCTTCAGCTGGGTTTTATAAAACCTTTTCGCTTTAGGCCTGTGCAAAAAAAAAAAAAGGTTCAATCAATCAGTCAATTTCAACTTCTTGCGGGAAAAAAAGATCTTGCAAAGTTGGAATTGATTGATTGAACTTTTTAGTCCCACCCAGTCTGCCGTTACCACCGCAGCCATGCCACCCAATGGGCCACACCCAGCCAATGGGCCACACCCAGCCAATGGCCACACCCACCCGGCACCCGACGATGCATAAGTGGGTTTTGAGTTGCAGTTTGGGCACTCGGTCTCTAAAAGATTCGCCATCACTCGTCTAGCACCTGGATAAAAGGGTATCTTTGTTTTTAACTAAGTTTCATTGATTGTTATGAGTCATCTAAAGTCACTGTATGAGATAGACAGCCATATAGTCCTGTAAATAAATAAATAAATAAATAAATAAATGAATGAATGAATGAATGAATGAATGAATGAATAAATGAATAAATAAATAAATAAATAAATGCTGTAAATAAAGTGGGAACCTTCAGTAGGCATTTTTTTCCCCACTTGATCAAGGTTGGGGATATTTGTATGATAGGACGGCTTGTAGATACCCACTTACTGAACTACATAGAGATCTGGAATTGCCCTTGGAAGCACTCTATTAACCAGTTTAGCTTCAACATCAAAGGCATTATCTGGCAGTGATAAAGCAGCCTAGTAAGCACATGGGCTGTTGCATTTTGAGCAAGTTGAACTTTAAAACTAGTCCTTAAGGAGAGGTTCCAAATAAAATGAATTACAATAACTCTGATAGAAAATGGCAAGGGCCGGAGTGATCACCTTCAAGGCCTCCTGTTTTAGTTAAGGCTGCAGTTGATGTGCCAGTTGTAATGGGTAAAGGCTAAGTTTCAACAGTACCTA
>NW_015386661.1:23081-29964 GCF_001527695.2 Protobothrops mucrosquamatus | reverse complement strand
AATAATAATAATAATAATAATAATAATAATAATAATAATAATAATAATAATAATAATAATAATAATAATAATAATAATAATAATAATAATAATAAAGTTGGAAGGGACCTTGGAAGTCATCTAGTCCAACCCCCTGCTCAGGCAGGAAACCCTATACCATTTCAGACAAATGGCTGTCCAGTCTCTTCTTAAAAACTTCTAATTGTCAGGAAATTTCTCCTTACAGTAGTTCTAAGTTGGTTCTCTCCTTGATTAGTTTCCATCCATTGCTTCCTGTCCTGCCTAAGGTACTTTGGAGAATAGACCTCCTCTTCTTTGTGATAGCTCCTTCATCCTCTACCATCAGTGTTCTAGGCATATCTTCTACTGCTTCACCTCTGGAGCTGCTACATAAAATATAGAGCACTCTTTGATCAGTAGAAAGAAAGAGGCTACTCAGACAATGGGGTCCTTGGTAACGGATGATGTTACCTACCTTGCTAATAAAATGTTTGAAAGAAAACCACCAAGCTCAGAGAGCACCAAGGATCCCACTGTTCAACCCTGAGGTACAAATATTCTCTTCTACCAGTACTCAGACAATCTCACCCATTGCTCTTGCCCTTTGTATATTCCAGAGATGCTCTGAGTGCAACTGGAACTGCCTGTTAGATTACTTTGAAAGTCCCCATATGCTCACAGAAAGCAATTGGTTCCATAAGGCATCTCTGGTGGATTTTGCTAATTGACTTTTCACATCTTCTCATTCCAGAGGAAAATTACCCCTACCTTCTCTTTAGCACCCAGCCAAGGAATGTAACCATCACCAGACTCCATGATCTAATAGTCTAGAAGTCTGGCTTCAGAAAGGACTGAGACTCTTGAGTTGGTAACTGAAGGAGGTCTGACTTGTCTTATGCTGCTGCTTTTACTTAAGCATCATTTATTTTCTGATGTCTTGGAAAAAAAGGACTGATATTCTGCTACTAGTAGCTGGAGAAATTCTTTATTGTGCTTATTGTCCCTTTCTGGTCTAAAGGTCTTGCTCCTTAAGGGAGGGGGTTTTTGTGTGGGAAGAAACTATCACAAAAGAGTACAACTTTGACTTTTTTGGGGGTAGTAATGTTATTTAATATAGGTAAGTATATTTTCTCTGTAGCCAAGCAAAATAGCCTTTCTGCCTTACCTTAGGTTTATCTCCAAAATGCAGGTTCAAGTTATTTTGTTCTAATTTCTAGTCTTTTTCCTAAGGTAACTGAAAAAGAAGGGATCCCAGTGGTGATTCAGCAGCTCTTAAAGGAGACTGATTCAATAAGTTCAAGGCAACTTGGAAAAGGAGGTTAGCAATCTTCTAATTCTGAGTATGGGTATGGTTAATGAAAAAAGTCATGTTAACATTTTACTTTGCTTTAATTTTACAAGAACAGATTTTGGGTTAAAATGTAGGGCCTGAGTCTGTGATTAGTATTTTCTTCACCTCCCTCTTCATACTTTGTTAGATTTTTCAGGTACACAATCAGCTAAACATGATAAGCAAAAGCAGATAGTTACTGACTGCAAACAATTACTAGAAGAAATGCTTGTGCAGATGGAGAAGATGAAATTTGAAAGAAGATAATGCAGGTCACTTCTTGGATTGGAAAAATGGGGTACAGAATCAACAAAATAAAAGAGTTCATGAAAAGAAAGTATCCCATGTTTAAACACCCAAATGATAGAAGGGTAAAAGGATTGTCCAAAGATAGAATGACCAGTCCAAAAGTTGATGTTTTTCCCAGCCATCTCTCCTGCAATGCACCTGATGTTGAAAGGTCAACATAACACAAAGGAAGATATTTTTAACTCTGAAAAGTTTTTTCAACAGGTTGTGAGAATTTAAGTCTGAAAGGAAATCACTCCTCCTTAGAAACACTATTAGAGTCTCCCTCCCATGATATGCCCAGCTTCCCTCCTTCTTCTCCCCCTTTTCTCTTTCTCTTGATATTAGGAAACTTAAATTTGTAAATATCTACTAAGCCTTCAGTAAAGAAACAATATAGTGTAAAACTTGACCCGATTCTTAAGCCTTATGCATACAGTTTACTTAAATAGTGGGTTATTTTATAATAGGTACAATCTGGATATTTATGGCATGATTATGCCTGATGGAATTGAGTGTGTGACTGTGTGAGAGATGCAATTAATACATATCTTGGCAGAAATATTACGGGAGCTAAATGTAGGAAATTCAAAAGATTATTTCTAAAGTATAGGTTGGCTGCAAACCTCAAGTAAATGTAGGATATTTGGAAAGTGATTCCTAGACTTCAGTGTTAACTGATAAATCTACATCAATACAGGTTTATTCCACAAATCCACAATAAATGCAGGATAACTGAGGGCAGGGTCAACTGATGGATCCATAATATCTGAGGGAGAGGGAACATGTGCAGATACACCCACATCCCATGTCCACACAACAATTTTTGTTTGAACTAAGTGTCTATATCGGTCCTAAGTATAGCAGAAATTCAATGACTCTGGAATATAAGTCAAGGGAATGAGTTCATATTGTAAATGAAAACCAACAGTCTCTGTAAAACTATCTAAAATGGCTTAATGCACAATATAGAAATATTTGAAATTAAAATTATTGAAACAGACAGAATCTGGTCTCCATGTTACACAATGATAGCCATATGACTATTTATAAAAGTAGAAATACTATTCTGTGCTCCTCCACTTATGATATGGCACCCAGATGAGAAATTGAAGGATGTTGCTGAAATGATGTAGAATAACAATGCTCTGGAACTGATTTGGAATATAGCTGTTACTTAAAAGAGACAGTTAACCATAACCCAAGCAGGCAGGTAGGGTGGACTGAAGCAGGAGTAAGTACTTTATCACCAAAGTCTTGGTTGAAGGACTCTCTACTGAGAATACATGATAGTTTTCCAAATATCCCTCAACTATGCCTGGGAGTGGCGATGTATTGAAAATGACTTTAAAAGGTGAGAAAAGTCATACATTTCAACCACCATGTCTTTCAAGGCGTGATATGTTGCTGCATTATACTATATTATGAAAGCCTGATACACAAATGGATAATTAAGAACCAAAAAAAGATCTTACTTTGGAAAAGCAGCTTTGATGAAAGATTTGGTTCAGCTTTAGGGTCACCCTCTAGAGACATATGAAGTGAAGCTGTGTAAAGTTCATTGCTCTAGAGGGCAGAAAGAAAATATTGAGTCAAAATTTATGTGTTAAAGGCCAAGGAGCTTCCTATTTCTCCAGAAGACATGAATTATAGTTGAAAATATCCCTTTGAAAAACAGTCATGTCTTCCATTATGGAAAAAAAGAGGTTTGATGGAATCTTTAATGTCAAGCAGAGAAACTATAAATCCTCTTCACCTAGAGAACCCCTTAAATGGGAAGAGAAACCTGATCTTCATAAATGGAAGGTCATCATCCTAGAAAATCCCAGAGCAGAAGACATCCTGAAACCCTTTTATTAATACGGGTAGTCCTCAACGTATGACCACAACTGAGCCCAAAATTTATGTTGTTAAGTGAGAAATTTATTAAGTGAGTTTTGCCCCATATTTGTTAAGTTAATCACTGCAGTTGTTAAATTAGTAATACAGTTGCTAACTGAATCTGGTTTCCCCATTGACTTAGCTTGTCAGAAGGTCGCAAAAGCAACGCTGGAACACTGCAACTCTCATAAATATGAGTCAGTTGCCAAGCATCCAAATGTTATTCAAGTGATTGTGGGGAGATGTTGCAGTGGTCATAAGTGTGAAAAATGGTCATAAGTCACTTTTTTCAGTGGCATTATAACTTTGAATGGTCACAAAATGAACTTTAGTAAGTCAAAGACTACTTGTAGTGGATATCTGTGTTTACAGAAGCAGTGTAATCATATATTCCCAATGTATGAGGATGCACAGTTTTTACTAAGGGAGAGGAACAGCCTATATTTGAACAAGGCCCAGCCATATTCCACAACTAGGCTCAGTCACTGTAGGTCTAGGGTAGAGAATTCCATCAGCGTCTATGCTCCTAGAGATTTAAGAACCTAGCTGAGGTTCTCATAACTGTAACCTAACCCAAAGGAACTTCTTAGCAGAAATACATCAGGTATTCTGTTCCAGCTCATAAGATAGGGAGATAAACTTTACTGACTAAATCACCTGAGAAAGCAATTATCCAATTTATTTTTTTATTGTGGAAGATAGCTGATTGGAGGACCCATGCAAGGGAAGATAATTTCCTTGTCATTCTGCAAGGAGAGAAATATCGTTTGTGTATAAGAAATCTGAATTATTGGGAAGAATGCCTGCCAGGATATCATTTATAGACTCTCAGCTCAGGTGTAGGCAAGGTATTAGTTGCCTTAAAGTGGAATTTGGTATGCACAAATATCAGGCCCACCGAGAGACTTCCAGCTTTGATCCCCAAAACAAATGGTTCTACTAAATGGCCCTTTATATTAGTGAGTAATTTACATTCCCATTCTAGATCTAGATATTTATTCAAGGACCCATTGGGATATGTTTTTCAATCAGATAAAGTTAAGCTACCCTGCATGAGCTATCCTTATGTAGAGATTTTAAAGCCGGCATGGGGAATGATAAGTTAATTTTGGTGACTTTGGGAATTGTTGAAGAGGATTTCTTTTTTCAGCTAACTTGGAGGTTATAAGATGTGCATATTAATAAAAGTAAAATAGCATTACTTGGACTGCTATACAAAACAAATTATTATAAGTTAAACTGGAATGGTCTGAAAATAGTGATGGAAAGCTTACATCTGTCATAGGAGAGAGAGAGAGCTAGTATGGTAGATTATGTTTGTATTTCTGCATCCCACCATGAAATTGTTCCCTCTCCTGGGGATAGAAATTGTTCAGTTATTTCAGAATTCACTATAGCCCCTATCTATAATCAAATATAAATGTTTACAGAGATATTTTTCTATGTCCCCTTCCATATTCAAACTAGTCTTTCTCCCAAGATAATATTTGTGCTCTAGTGCTGGCTTCCCATCTTCTTCCAGAGATTTGGATGAATATGGACTCCTTTGGCACTTTGATTTTCTATTTGTTGGTATCCCACATAGGCAAAACACACATTTAGCATTTCCATAATTATAAAACTAAGTTTTTTAGTTAACAATATACAAATGCAAAGCATTCCATGCAGGAAACAGCTGGTTTCAAATAGTCTGTGATAAAACTAAAAGAGATGTGCATTTAAAATAATGTTTCAAGGGAAGAAGAAATAGCCAAGAACATCTGAGATGTATTTTATGAATAGTTAAACAGAGATAGTAAAGGGGGTACAAGGAAGATTGGGGGCAGGTAGGTCATTTATATGTGCCATGCCTGAAGGTCAGCAGCTAAGTGGAAGCTGAAGGGGAAGGAAGGTATGGAGAATTCAGAGGTGATTGGCTAGTTGACTATGCCATTTTTATAGCTATGGGCATCAGCAGCCATACCTAGAACAAGGCTGGGAAAGGAAAACACAAGAGTGATCATCAGGGAGAAAACCTAGAAATGTTTTATATTGAAATCATGTTTATTATTTGACATATTTTACTGCTGGTTTTGAGAAGGCAAGAAAAATGCAACATCATGTTACAGAGGAATCACATAATAAAATAGGTATTCAAATGATCCTGTTGTATTTTTTATTTGCTCCTTTTATGTCAATGTCATTTATTTTGGTTTATCTCAGATTTTTATTGCTTTCCCTCTTTTGGTTGACAATATACTTAGAAACAATATAATCAGCCCATATAACCACCATGCTAATCATTATTTTTTTGCAGCTTTTCTAAATAAGGCATTTAATAAATGTTACTTGCATCTATAGTATTTTGCAAGTCTTCCCTAGCCTTGGTGTCAAGCCTCTTATACTAGCTGATACCCAAGAAAATGAAATTCTCAGAAATTCAGAGAAAGCATGTTTACCATAGTGAGCAAGGTGTTAAATTATGAATCTAGGAAACTAGATCTGTGTACCTTGCCTCTTATTTATCAGTGAATACATTAAGACCAGGGCTCTATCGTCTTTGATCTTTTTAACAAAGTTTTGCTTTAATGGAAAAAAATGCTGAACATTTATTTGAAAGCACAAAAATATCCAATAGTAGATAGAAGTTTTTACACACACACACACACACACACACACACACACACACACACACACACACACTTAGTTGCCAGAAATAATATTCCTTAACCTACCTTATCTGTTTACTATGCATAGCCTGGATCTAGCACCTGAGAGGGTGGTAATTATATCTAGATTCCATAATATGTTGGTGGCTATTTATTTGAGTGCCAGACTTCTAGGAATTTTCTGGCTCTCCTCCTATATGCATGATTTATTATTCCTGTGTTCTTCCACTCAAATGTGTGATTTGTATTGAGAACATGGATGGCTGTTAAGTATCATAGTTCTTTATTGCCATTATACTTTCTTTAATTCTTTGATACTGTTGCTATACCATTTCCCCTGTCCACAAACTTTTGGGAATGTTCGTTCTCATTCCATTAGAGAATTCCATGACAGCTGGCAAAGTTGCCTACCAAAGCATTGCAAGCCTTATTAACTGAAATCCTAAAAAAAAGTAAACAGGACTAATTCCATGCTTACAGTGTAGCTTGTCCCCCTTAAGCAATGCCCCCTTAAAACTGGAAGAAACTTTGCAGAGCTGCAGCTTTGGAGAAAAGGAAATGGCAGCTGTTCTCAGGCATCATCTAGTTAAATATTGCTATGAGGCTACTGGCAAGCCTGGGGGAGCTTCTTCTTCTCCTACAGGATAGTATTTGAGGCTCTAAGAGCTTTCAGGGAGCCTTAGGCCAAACTATCAAAAGTGTTCTTATGCTGCAGTAAAATACAGGCAGGAGGTTT